>NC_057801.1:459052888-459089771 GCF_018294505.1 Triticum aestivum
GGATCAAATTTATATTGCACGCTCTAAGGGGTGGCCTCCCCTCTCGGTCTCAACCGGAAACACCCATGCCCCCGGACCAGGTGGCCTGCCTACCAAGTCTGTCACGACCGGTTTTAATGCTTATTGAGAAAATCGATCTTTAGTTCCCAGTATAGGAAAAGTTATCCTCACTGGTAGACAAATACTTGATAAACAGAGGACCAGTAGCATAAATATATTACAGGGTTGAGCTGAGGCTGCTCAACAAATTATTACAAACTTGCCAATATCTTACATAAGGGCGGTTATGGCACAGGGATGTGGTGACATGCTACTAGCTTGAGATAAAAAGTGGTGGTGGATAACTTGACTCCTAACTGGCAGTTCATGGGGCGTCGAGGTGAGGCTCGATGAATTTATTTCTGGGGTGGCGGAAGTGGATATGATACAGTGACCAAATGCAGGATCGCACGGGACTGACTGGGACTCCTCTAGGCGTCGGACTCGCTATCGAACTCTTCATCCATGAGATCGCCTTCATCAACATCTGGCCAAATCAACAAGCCAGGTGAGTACTTTGAAAGTACTCGCAAGATAGTTCGGACAAAAGATATAACAAATGCATGCATGAATACGTCATGAGCAAAAATAAAGATGCCCAATCCAATAATAATATTTTTGCATGACTTGATAAGTGAAACAAATAACTGAAAACCGATCGGGTGTCTGGAGCGACGCCTCGAAAGGTAAACAAACAAAACTCATGTCGCAGTCGGGCGTCTAAGCGACACCACATAAAGGGCTTATAAAGAAATGCCACAGTCGGACGTCTGAGCGACATCACAGAAAGGGCTTGTAAAAGAAATGCCATAGTTGGACGTCTGAGCGACGTCACAGAAAGTGCTTGTAAAAGAAATGCCACAGTCGGACGTCTGAGCGACGTCACAGAAAGGGCTTGTAAAAGAAATGCCACAGTCGGACGTCTGAGCGACGTCACAGAAAGGGCTTATAAAAGAAATGCCACAGTCGGACGTCTGAGCGACGTCACAGAAAGGGCTTGTAAAAGAAATGCCACAGTCGGACGTCTGAGCGACGTCACAGAAAGGGCTTGTAAAAGAGATGCCATAGTCGGACGTCTGAGCGACGTCACAGAAAGGGCTTGTATCAAATGTAAATAACAAGTCTGCCACAGTCGGACGTCTGAGTGACATCACAGAAAGGGCCTATATCAAATGTAAATAACAAGTTGGTCCATCCACAGGAATTAACTCTTAACTAAATTAAAAACTCATGTGGTCCACCGAGTTTGTCGACCGAGGCTGAAATCTGACAAGATAAGATGAACACGGTACTTGGACATGTACAAGATGATGGAAGGATTTGTGACTCTGCAGAGTTTGTACTGACTGACCACAACCAACGGATTTCCGTAGTCACGAAGGACTAGTTCCGTTTATGGTATTTCGGTAGAAACACATTTAACCAGTACACACCCATTCCACCTCACGATGCCAGGAATCACCCTAGACAACGTCCAAGAAAAACTTTGAGACGGGGAGGTCACAACCTCGAATAGCATGGGATCAAATTTCTATACGCGCGCTCTAAGGGGTGCCCCCCTCTCGGTCCCAACCGGAAACACCCATGCCCCCTGACCGGATGACGGGCTTTAATCCAGAGCCATGGAACCCTCATCCCGGCCTCTCTACTTGGTGTGTACCAAGAAAACGGTTTGCAACTTACTAAGCCATATTCCTTGCGGAAAACAAGTGGCAGTACAGGAAGGAAATGAATGGGAATGTGATTTGATTCACGATGACACTAAAGTCAAATAGACTGGCGTAAGACTGGCATGCCACAACACTGCCATCTTACCCATCCTCATGCCATCACATGGCCATGCAAATATGTATCCAACAACATATAGCTTTCCGAAACTTACTTTCCACTTCTGTGCATGAAATATAACATTCAAAGAAATGTTCATAAACATGCCACGAAACTCCTAAATGCAAACATGCAACAAACACTCATCATATCAAGAGTTCAAACATGCTTGCCTGGTTCGGAGTAGTCGGAGTCTAACTGGGTGTAGTTCGCGGCTCCGTCACCTCCTCCGATATCTACGGTATAAGAAAATACGCACGTAATGTAAATACCGTGAGGTGCACAAAAATTAATCGAAATAATTTTCAAATAAATCTGGTAAAACACTAGACAAAATTTTAAAGAGAACAGAAAAAGAATCAAACAAAAATCCTTTTCTGTTTAAAAGATATAAGTGTTTTGATTCAGGGACCTTTCTGTAATGAAACAGAAAACTCCGAGGGGGTTCCGCGGAAAAGTCTAGAAAACGGTTCGTTTAAAAGAAAAGAACTGAGAGACTGACAGGCGGGCTCCACCCGTCAGGTTTGAATATTCAAACGAGGGAAACAGGGCTCGTCGGCGCCCGAGAGCTGCGGTGGTCGCCGACGGCGATCCACGGCGAGGCAAGGGGATCGGGTGGCACCTCCGTGTTTAGCACGTCCTTCCGCGTCTGTGGGTGGTGGTGATGGTCGCCGGCGAGCAGTGTGTCGACGACGGCCCTTGCTCCGGCGGACGGCAGTTCGGGTGGTCATGGGCCTCGTCGGAGGGAGCTGCTGGGGTCAAATTGAAGTGGGGGTTAGTCTCCTAGTGGTGCCATGAGACTACGGGCAAGTGCAGGGAGGTGGAGGAGTTCCCACCGAAGAGAACATTGCCGGAGCCCGAGGCGGACGGAGGTGGCTGGAGTGGAGGAAGAAGGGCCCTTCGAGGCTCTTCCAGAGGCTAGCCGGGGTCTGGTGAGGTGGTGGAGTTGTGCGGGGGCGAGAGCAAGCTCGGAGGCGTTATTTATAGCCGGCCCGAGGCGGTTGCCGTAAACGGATAAGTCCGGTGAGCGATTACGGCGGCGCTGTGGCTGGACGGTTGGATTAGAGGCTTGAGCATCATCTAGACGAAGCATTGGTGCCATTCCAGTGTCTAACTTAGCACGGCAAGGGTGGTTATGGCGTGTCCCCGACGGAACGGCCGTACGACACGTCGGTGGCAGAGAGTGCACCCTATGCGTGCCAGGCCACGGCGACGGTGCTGCATGTGTGCGCTGGCAAGGAGATGGCCACGCGGAGCTCTCAGGAGGTTTGGGCGGTGCCGAACGGCGTTATGCCGTAGTGTGTCCCCCTGTCGGCCGCCACGGGGTTTCTGCCGCCATGGAATACGCCGGCGTAGGCGGGCCAGGGCGCCACCGACGCCAGGAACGAGCCAAGCGTGCGTGTGGTGCTCCGGACAGGTAGGAGGAGCTGTGAGCAACGTGCCAAGTGCACAGTCGACATGTGACTGAATCCCTGATGAAGAAACGACACTGAACTCTGAATTTTTACTGAAGATGTAGAGTAACAGTGCAGGCCAGGTGTTCGATAGAATGATTTTGGCATGTAGGGATTTTTCCTTGAGCTGGTTTTTGGTGGAGTGGTCTCTCATTGCAACTAGGGGTTGCCTGAATTTTGGTGGAATTTTTGGAGAAGTGGAGATATGAATTTCACCAAATTTGACAAATCTGGTCCAAACTTGCAGAGGGTGAAATTTGAAAATTTTGAAAAGGAGAAGAGTGGATCTTGATGGTTCTAGGTTGTGGGTGCTAAGGACTATCCAAGGAAGTTGAGTTGAGGTCAAAATTCAAATGTATTAAGGTACTTGCTTTGCAAATTACCTAGGCTCAAAATAAAGGACATAATTGTTTTGGGAAAAGAAACAAATGAGATAAAATCCAAAAATGGATTTTATTAGTTGGGACAGAATGTTTGGGTTGATCCAAAGTGGAAGGAGGGTTTTTGGGAATTTTTTTACCATAGGAGGCATGGTAAAATCAAGAGGGATCAAAACCAAAGAAAAGCCCAAAACCAAAAAGGTTTTCTATTTATAAGAAATTAAATCCAAGAAAAGATTTTGAGAGGGAAAACTCAGATGAGAGGTTTTTAAGAAGGGTTTAAATGACCTTCTTCAAACCAAGCAAGGCTCTTGCTGAAAACAAAAACCACAATTTTTTTGGAGTGTCACGGTACCTACCCCCTTAGGAAAAATCTCGTCCCCGAGATTTCAGCTGATCCTTAAACAGGTGTGGGTGCTGTGTCCGAAGAAAATCCTCTCTCTCCCAAGTTGCTTCATTCTCGGTGTGATTGCTCCTCTGAACTCTGAAAAACTTGATGGTTTTCTGTCGGGTCCTCCTTTCAGACTCTTCTAATATTTTTATTGGGTGCTCCCGGTAGGTGAGGTCTGGTTGCACATCAATATTTTCATGCGATACTTGCTTCTCTGGGTTGCTCACATACTTTCTCAACTGCGAGATGTGGAACACGTTGTGGATATCGGATAAATCTCCGGGTAGGTCTAGCTGGTAGGCTATCGTGCCTCTTCGGGCCACTATACGGAATGGTCCGATGAATCTTGGTGCTAGCTTTCCCTTAATACTGAATCGCTGCAGACCCCTCATAGGAGAAACTCTTAGGTATACAAATTCTCCGGGTTCAGAACTGATTTCCCGATGCTTTCGATCGTAATAACTCTTTTGCCGACTTTGAGTTGTCTTGAGTCGATCTCTAATCGTCTTAACTTTCTGCTCAGACTCCTTGAGCATATCTGGGCCGAAGATGTGGCTGTCCCCGGTTTCTGACCAGTTTAGCGGGGTATGACATCTTCTCCCATATAGATCTTCAAAGGGTGCCATTTGTAAGCTGGCTTGATAACTGTTGTTGTAGGCGAACTCTGCATATGGCAAACTTTCTTCCCAACTGGTTCCGTAGGTGAGGACACAGGCTCTCAGCATGTCTTCTAGAATTTGGTTTATGCGTTCAGTTTGCCCATCAGTCTGGGGGTGGTCTGCGGTACTGAATGATAGTTGGGTTCCCAGTGCCTGTTGTAGGTGATCCCAAAATCTAGAGACGAACTGTGTGCCTCTGTCGGATATGATAGTCTTTGGGACTCCATGCAGGCAGACGATACGGGCAAGATGAAGTCTGGCCAGTCTCTGAGTGGTGTGAGTTGTCTTCATCGGAATAAAGTGTGCTACTTTAGTTAATCTGACGGTGATGACCCATATGGTATTATTTCTGTGTCGTGACCATGGTAGTCCAACAATGAAATCCATTCCAATCTCGTCCCACTTCCACTCGGGTATCTTGTTTGGCTGTAACAGCCCGGCTGGTTTCTGGTGCTCGGCCTTGATACGTTGACAAGAGTCACAACATGCAATGAACGTGGCTATATCTCTCTTCATACCGTGCCACCAAAAAATTTCCTGAAGGTCTTTGTACATTTTTGTTCCTCCATGGTGGATTGAATACGGCGCGGTGTGGCTTTCAGCCAGAATCCGCTGTTTGAGGTCCTTGATATTTGGTACGCAAATTCTCTCTCCGTACCACAATATTCCTTGCTCATCTACGTTGAATTCTGAGGCCTTGCCCAAACTCACTTTCCTTTTTATGCCATTAATGCTGGGGAGTCCGTGCTGAGCCTCCTTAATCTTTTCCATCAGGGTAGGCTGTATTTCCAAGTTCGAAAAACTGCCTTCGGTGACCATTATTAAATTGAGTTTGGCAAATTACTGTTGAAATTATGGCCTCAAATTTGGTATACTGTCATTGTATGTGCTGGGATTCCGACTAAGGGCATCTGCCACAACATTTCCTTTTCCGGGATGATAGTGGATTCCAACATCATAATCCTTTACCAACTCCAGCCAGCATCGTTGCCGTAAATTAAGTTCCGTCTGTGTGAAAATATACTTAAGACTCTTATGGTCTGTGTATATTTCACAACGATTTCCAAGTAGAAAGTGTCTCCATTCCTTGAGTGCATGGATGACCGCTGCCAATTCTAAGTCATGAGTGGGATAACTCTCCTAATGCTTGCGAAGTTTTCTGGAGACATACGCGACTACCTTGCCTTCTTGCATCAATACGCATCCGAGGCCTTTCCGGGATGCGTCACAATATACCTCAAAATTCTTGTCTATGTCTGGCACAATTAATATTGGTGCCGTTGTTAATTTGCTTTTTAGCTCTTGGAAGCTTTTCTCACATGCTTCCGTCCATTCAAACTTCTTGCCTTTCTTGAGCAACTGCGTCATGGGCTTTGCTATGGCGGAGAATCCTTCAATAAATCTCCGATAATAGCCTGCCATTCCCAAGAAACTCCGTACGTCCGTTACGCTAGCTGGTGGTTTCCAGCCAAGTACGGCCTTGACCTTTTCCGGGTCTACTGTAATACCTTCTTGGGTTAGCACGTGGCCCAGAAAACCCACCTGTCTTAGCCAAAATTCGCATTTGCTGAATTTGGCGTACAATTGATGTTTCCTGAGTTCTCCGAGTACAATCCTGAGATGCTCGGCGTGCTCTTCTGGTGTTTTGGAGTATATCAGAATATCATCGATGAATACCACAACAAACTTGTCCATATACTTCATAAATACTTTGTTCATGAGGTGAACAAAATATGCGGGGGCGTTGGTTAGCCCAAATGGCATTACTGTGAACTCATACAGTCCATATCTGGAAGTGAAAGCTGTCTTGGGAATATCTTCTGTTCGCACTTTTAATTGGTGGTATCCTGATCTCAAGTCAATTTTTGAGAAGACTTTGGCCTGTGCGAGCTGATCGAATAAATCTTTTATTCGGGGCATTGGGTATTTGTTCTTGATTGTGACCATGTTAAGAGCTCGATAGTCAATACACAATCTCAGTGTTCCATCCTTTTTCTTGGCAAATAAAATTGGAGAACCCCAAGGTGAGGAACTGGCTCGTATGTATCCTTTCTCCAATAATTCTTTTATTTGCTTCTTCAATTCTACCAATTCGGATGGTGCCATTCTATATGGTTTCTTGTAAATGGGAGCAGTTCCGGGTGCTAGCTCAATGCTGAATTCTATCTCTTGGTCCGGTGGCATGCCTGGTAGTTCTTCTGGAAATACCTCTGGAAATTCACACACTACTGAAACCTTGTTCAGCTCAGAAACGTCCACCTTGTTTAATCTCGGTTGTCGAGGTATTTGTCTCTCTTTGGTTGAAACTTTTATTGTCTTCCCGTGATGGTGTGTGAGAATAACGGTCCGGTTGAAGCAGTCAATAAAACCTTTGTTGGTGGTTAACCAATCCATCCCTAGGATGACATCCAATCCTTTGCTTTCCAATACAATAAGGTTGGCGCAAAACTTCAATCCTTCAAATTCAATAACCACACCTTGACAATAACTCTGGGTCACTTGCTTAATTCCAGGGGACTTGATGATCATTGATTTTTCCAAGGGAAGCATCGAAAAATTATTTTGCAAAGCAAAACTCTTCGAAATGAATGAGTGAGAAGCTCCAGAATCAAACAAAACCATGGCAGGTATTGTGTTGACAGGGTACGTACCGAGTACGATATCTGGGGCGTTCTGTGCTTCCTCTTTGGTCACGTGGTTCAGGTGACCCTTTCGGTGGTTGTTATTGGGGTTGAAATTGTTTCGCTTTGGTGCTGAATTATTGCCACCATTGCTAGGCTTTGGGGTTGAGTTCCTTGGCTTGGGGCACTGCTTGGCATAGTGCCCTTCTTCTCCACAAGCGTAACAAGTAACGCCTGGGCGATATGTGAACTCCTTGTCTCTTGCATGGAAATTCTTGATTGGGCGCGAATTATTCGTGAGGGTTTTGTGTGCACTACCCTTCTGAATTTCAGTCTTGCTTCTGTGGTTGTGAGCAAAAGTAGTCTGGTCCCTTTTGCGTTTGCGGAAATCTTCTAAGCTGCATCGCTCATTTTCCAGAGTAATGGCCTTATCCACTAGTGTTTTAAAATCCGGGAAGGTATGCGCAACCAGCTGACATTTAAGCGTGGGTGCCAGGCCTTCCAAGAATTTTTCCATCTTCTTGCTCTCGGTCATGCGCTCTTCATTGGCGTGGCGAGACAACATAGTGAATTAGCTGTTGTATTCTGACACTGTCATGGTCCTTTGCTTGAGGTCATCAAATTCTCGCTTCTTGATTTTCATAACACTCTTAGGAATGTGTGCCCCACGAAAACCTTCTTTGAAATCCTCCCAGGTTATTTCATTTTAGTTGGGGTGCATGTGTAGGAAGTTTTCCCACCATGATGCAGCTGCTCCGGTGAGATAATGTGGTGCATACAATACTTTTTCACGGTCTGAACACTGTGCAATAATTAATTTTCTCTCCATGTCTCGAAGCCAGTCTTCGGCCTCAAGAGGCTTGTCAGTATGAGAAAATGTTGGGGGACGCGTTTTCTGTAACTCAGATAAATTGGATTGCTGCTGATACTGACCACGGTTATTTCCCATATTGACGAATTGGTTCATCATTTCCTGGTGTTGTTGCTGACTCTGTTCATACAGACGACACACTTGGGTAAATGCTGTTTCACTGTCCTGTTGACTTGTCTGTCCCTGAGTGAAATTGTGGTTTGGTGGTGTGCCATAATTCTCTTCGGGCTGATTTGGCATAGAGCGCGTCCACGGACGAGACATCTTTCACTCTGGGGATATATTTTGTGAAACTCGTAAGACAAGAAAAAGAGTCGCAAAAGTCAATAAAATCACACATAAAGCTCCAGGTTTTTTTTGAAAATACACGATTGCACGCGGAGAAGGACTATTACATATCTTACACGCAGGCATAATTATACATTACATCACTCAGGATATGCGTACATAATCCTGACATGTTATTGAGACTAGTGCACTTCTCCAGATCCTACATGATGCGTAAACAGGCTACTTCTCACAACCTATGTACATATAAACATATCACACAAGTCGGTACATCGCATGGCGTCTACACGTACTCAGTCGGAGATGGTGAGGATCTCCCTTGGCCTGCCGAGGGTGAGACGCAGTGACGCTGGGGAATCAACCTCCTCCTCGCTAATAGGTTCCAGACGAGGAACGCTGCGTTGAGCTGATGGAGCAGGTGCCATAGGCGGAGTAACCTGAATATGTATGGGCGAAATAGGTGGAGTAGCACGTATTGGAGTGGGTGCAATGAGTGGTGCAACGCGAATGGGAGTGGGTGCAATAGCTTGGTTAACTTCCTCAGTGGTAGGCAGACGACGAACAGTGGCGAGAATGGTAGGCGAATGAGAAGCTAAGGACGAGATAAAAGTCAGCGGTGGAGCGGTGTGCAGGAGTTCCCTCATGTTGGCGGCACAGCCATGGACTGAGTCCATGCGGGCAGTTACAAGGTTGTCCACCATGCGGTCGAAGGCTACCTCCAGGGCTCGGAGGTACTCGACAAGCATCTCAAAAGCCTCGTCTCGCTCTCCTCTGGGGCAAGAGAATGAGTAGTGACAGGTGTATGGCACGTGGCATGGAAGGTAGCGGTAGCGACGGGTCTTCATTGCAGGAAGGACATCCCGAAGACGAGCTATCGCCTCGCGGGCAGCCATCTGCATAGCATGCCTCTCAGTAGGCATGGCTCTCCCCAAGAATTGGAAGCGGCGTATCTCAGCACGCCCTCCCCTGAATTGTACCGCGGCCTGGTGCATGGTCAGATTGTCGTTGATCTTATGTGGATAAAGCGTGAAGACTGGGCGCACGGATGGCTCCATTGCGACCTGAACGATGAAGGAGAGGAGCTTGACGAACCCCTCAGGCACGTTGGCGAACATTTGTGATTCACAGTTGTTGCCAGCCATCTACAAAAGTCGGCAAAAATTCTGAGCGATCAGATCATAAATTTTATGCTGACTGTCATAAAAATGACTACATTTGTAAAAAACATGAATAAACTCTACCATGCTAATAACCGGTTAGCGATCGCACCTAGTGGCTTCCTACAGTCAGCCTGGCTCTGGTACCAAGTCTATCACGACCGATTTTCTCAATAAGTATTTTATTGAAAAACCGGTCATGACAGTACCAAGTCTGTCACGACCGGTTTTTCAATAAAATGCTTATTGAGGAAATCGATCTTTAGTTCCCAGTATAGGAAAAGTTATCCTCACTGGTAGACAAATACTTGATAAACAAAGGACCAGTAGCATAAATATATTACAGGGTTGAGCTGAGGCTGCTCAACAAATTATTACAAACTCGCCAATATCTTACATAAGGGCGGTTATGGCACAGGGATGTGGTGACATGCTACTAGCTCGAGATAAAAAGTGGTGGTGGATAACTTGACTCCTAACTGGCGGTTCATCGGGTGTCGAGGTGAGGCTCGATGAATTTATTTCTGGGGTGGCGGAAGCGGATATGATACAGTGACCAAAAGCAGGATCGCACGGGACTGACTGGGACTCCTCTAGGCGTCGGACTCGCTATCGAACTCTTCATCCATAAGATCACCTTAATCAACATCTGGCCAAATCAACAAGCCAGGTGAGTACTTTGAAAGTACTTGCAAGACAGTTCGGACAAAAGATATAACAAATGCATGCATGAATACGTCATGAGCAAAAATAAAGATGCCCAATCCAATAATAATATTTTTGCACGACTTGATAAGTAAAACAAATAACTGAAAACCGATCGGGTGTCTGGAGCGACGCCTCGAAAGGTAAACAAACAAAACTCATGCCGCAGTCGGGCGTCTAAGCGACACCACATAAAGGGCTTATAAAGAAATGCCACAGTCGGACGTCTGAACGACATCACAGAAAGGGCTTGTAAAAGAAATGCCACAGTCGGACGTCTGAGCGACGTCACAAAAAGGGCTTGTAAAATAAATGCCACAGTCGGACGTCTGAGCGACGTCACAGAAAGGGCTTGTAAAAGAAATGCCATAGTCGGACGTCTGAGCGACGTCACAGAAAGTGCTTGTAAAAGAAATGCCACAGTCGGACGTCTGAGCGACGTCATAGAAAGGGCTTGTATCAAATGTAAATAACAAGTCTGCCACAGTCGGACGTTTGAGCGACATCACAGAAAGGGCTTATATCAAATGTAAATAACAAGTTAGTCCATCCACAGGAATTAACTCTTAACTGAATTAAAAACTCATGTAGTCCACCGGGTTTTGCCACCGAGGCTGAAATCTGACAAGATAAGATGAACACAGTACTTGGACATGTACAAGATGATTGAAGGATTTGTGACTCTGCAGAGTTTGTACTGACTGACCACAGCCAACGGATTTCCGTAGTCACGAAGGACTAGTTCTGTTTATGGTATTTCGGTAGAAACACATTTAACCAGTACACACCCATTCCACCTCACGATGCCAGGAATCACCCTAGACAACGTCCAAGAAAAACTTTGAGACGGGGAGGTCACAACCTCGAATAGCATGGGATCAAATTTCTATACGCGCGCTCTAAGGGGTGCCCCCCTCTCGGTCCCAACCGGAAACACCCATGCCCCCTGACCAGATGACGGGCTTTAATCCAGGGCCATGGAACCCTCATCCCGGCCTCTCTACTTGGTGTGTACCAGGAAAACGGTTTGCAACTTACTAAGCCATATTCCTTGTGGAAACCAAGTGGCAGTACAGGAAGGAAATGAATGGGAATGTGATTTGATTCACGATGACACTGAAGTCAAATAGACTGGCGTAAGACTGGCATGCCACAACACTGCCATCTTACCCATCCTCATACCATCACATGGCCATGCAAATATGTATCCAACAACATATAGCTTTCCGAAACTTACTTTCCACTTCTGTGCATGAAATATAACATTCAAAGAAATTTTCATAAATATGCCATGAAACTTCTAAATGCAAACATGCAACAAACACTCATCATATCAAGAGTTCAAACATGCTTGCCTGGTTCGGAGTAGTCGGAGTCTAACTAGGTGTAGTTCGCGGCAACATCACCTCCTCCGGTATCTACGGTATAAGAAAATACGCACGTAACATAAATACCGCGAGGTGCACAAAAAGTAATCCAAATAATTTTCAAATAAATCTGATAAAAAACTAGACAAAATTTTAAAGAGAACAGAAAAAGAATCAAACAAAAATCCTTCTCTGTTTAAAAGATATCAGTGTTTTGTTTCAGGGACCTTTCTGTAATGAAACAGAAAACTCCCAGGGGGTTCTGCGGAAAAGTCCAGAAAACGGTTCGTTTAAAAGAAAAGAACTAAGAGACTGACAGGCGGGCTCCACCCGTCAGGTTTGAATATTCAAACGAGGGAGTCGGGGCGCGACGGCGCCCGAGAGTTGCGGTGGTCGCCGACGGCGATCCACGGCGAGTAAAGGGGATCGGGTGGTACCTCCATGTTCAGCACGTCCTTCCGCGTCTGTGGGTGGTGGTGATGGTCGCCAACGAGCACTGTGTCGACGGCGGCCCTTGCTTCGGCGGACGGCGGTTCGGGTGGTCGTGGGCCTCGTCGGAGGGAGTTGCTGGGGTCAAATTGAAGTGGGGATTAGTCTCCTAGTGGTGCCATGAGACTACGGGCAAGTGCAGGGAGGCGGAGGAGTTCCCACCGAAGAGAACATTGCCGGAGCCCGAGGCGGATGGAGGTGGCCGGAGTGGAGGAAGAAGGGCCCTTCGAGGCTCTTCCAAAGGCTAGGTGGGGTCTGGTGAGGTGGTGGAGTTGTGCGGGGGCGAGAGCGAGCTCAGAGGCGCTATTTATAGCCGGCCCGAGGCGGTTGCCGTGAATGGATAAGTCAGGCGAGCGATTACGGCGGCGCTGTGGCTGGACGGTTGGATTAGAGGCTTGAGCATCATCTAGACGAAGCACTGGTGCCATTCCAGCGTCTAACTTAGCACGGCAGGGGTGGTTACGGCCTGTCCCCGACGGAACGGCCGTACGGCACTTCGGCGGCAGAGATCGCGCCCTGTGCGTGCCAGGCCACGGCGACGGTGCTGCATGCGTGCGCTGGCAAGGAGATTGCCACGCGGAGCTCTCAGGAGGTTTGGGCGGTGCCGAACGGCGTTATGCCGCAGTGTGTCCCCCTGTCGGCCGCCACGGGGTTTCTGCCACCGTGGAACACGCCGGCGCAGGCGGGCCGGCGCAGGAATGAGCCAAGCGCGCGTGTGGTGCTCCGGACAGGGAGGAGGAGCTGTGAGCAACGTGCCAAGTGCACAGTCGACATGTGACTGAATCCCTGACGAAGAAACGACACTGAACTCTGAATTTTTACTGAAGATGTACAGTAACAGTGCAGGCCAGGTGTTCGACAGAATGATTTTGGCATGTAGGGATTTTTCCTTGAGCTGGTTTTTGGTGGAGTGGTCTCTCATTGCAACTAGGGGTTGCCTGAATTTTGGTGGAATTTTTGGAGAAGTGGAGATATGAATTTCACCAAATTTGACAAATCTGGTCCAAACTTGCACAGGGTGAAATTTGAAAATTTTGAAAAGGAGAAGAGTGGATCTTGATGGTTCTAGGTTGTGGGTGCTAAGGACTATCCAGGGGAGTTGAGTTGAGGTCAAAATTGAAATGCATTAAGGTACTTTCTTTGCAAATTACCTAGGCTCAAAATAAAGGACAGAATTGTTTTGGGAAAAGAAACAAATGAGATAAAATCCAAAAATGGATTTTATTAGTTGGGACAGAATGTTTGGGTTGATCCAAAGTGGAAGGAGGGTTTTTGGGAAATTTTTTACCATAGGAGGCATGGTAAAATCAAGAGGGATCAAAACCAAAGAAAAGCCCAAAACCAAAAAGGTTTTCTATTTAGAAGAAATTAAATCCAAGAAAAGATTTTGAGAGGGAAAACTCAGATGAGAGGTTTTTAAGAAGGGTTTAAATGACCTTCTTCAAACCAAGCAAGGATCTTGCTGAAAACAAAAACCACAAATTTTTTGGAGTGTCACACGCGCCCCCTCTCCTAGGGTGCGTCCCCCTGCCTCGTGGGCCCCCTGGACGTCCACCGACCTCAACTCCAACTCCATATATTTGCTTTCACAGAGAAAAAAATCAAAGAGAAAGTTTCATTGCGTTTTACGATACGGAGCCACCACCAAGCCCTAATCTCTCTCTGGAGGGCTGATCTGGATTCCGTTCGGGGCTCCGGAGAGGGGGATTCGTTGCCGTCATCATTATCAACCATCCTCCATCACCAATTTCATGATGCTCGCTGTCGTGCGTGAGTAATTCCATCGTAGGCTTGCTGGACGGTGATGGGTTGGATGAGATTTACCATGTAATAAAGTTAGTTTTGTTAGGGTTTGATCCCTAGTATCCACTATGTTATGAGAGATTGATGTTGCTATGACTTTGCTATGCTTAATGCTTGTCACTAGGGCCCGAGTGCCATGATTTCAGATCTGAACCTATTATGTTTTCATGAATATATGTGAGTTCTTGATCCTATCTTGCAAGTCTATAGTCACCTATTATGTGTTATGATCTGACAACCCCGAAGTGACAATAATCGGGATACTTCTCGGTGATGACGGTCGTTTGAGGAGTTCATGTATTCACTAAGTGCTAATGCTTTGGTCCCGTACTCTATTAAAAGGAGGCCTTAATATCCCTTAGTTTCCATTAGGACCCTGCTGCCACGGGAGGGTAGGACAAAAGATGTCATGCAAGTTCTTTTGCATAAGCACGTATGACTATATTCGGAATACATGCCTACATTACATTGATGAACTGGAGCTAGTTCTGTGTCACCCTATGTTATAACTGTTACATGATGAACCGCATCCGACATAATTATCCATCACCGATCCATAGCCTACGAGCTTTTCACACATTGTGCTTTGCTTATTTACTTTACCGTTGCTACTATTACAATTATTACAAAACTACTACTGTTACTTTTGCCCCTATTACCGTTACTTCCATACTACTTTGCTACTAAATACTTTGCTGCAGATACTAAGTTATCTAGGTGTGGTTGAATTGACAACTCAACTGCTAATACTTGAGAATATTCTTTGGCTCCCCTTGTGTCGGATCAATAAATTTGGGTTGAATACTCTACCCTCAAAAACTGTTGTGATCCCCTATACTTGTGGGTTATCAAGACTATTTTCTGGCGCCGTTGCCGGGGAGCATAGCTCTATTCTTTGAGTCACTTGGGATTTATATCTGCTGGTAACTATGAGGAACTTGAAAGACAAAAGAACTAAGACTTATCCCTCAACTACGAGGGGAGGTAAGGAACTGCCATCTAGCTCTGCATTAGATTCTCCTTCTGTTATGAGTAAGCTTGCGACACCTAAACCTGCTTCTGCTATTAATTCTGATATGTCGCATGTTATTGATGATGTCACTTCTACTATGCATGATACTTATGATGAAACTACTTCTATGCTTGATACTACTGTGTCATTAGGTGAATTTCTTGATGAACAACTTGTTAGGGTTAGAGAGAATGAAATTCTTGAAACTGATATTTTTGAAGATAGTGATGATGAAGGTTCTCCCCCTAAATATGAATTGCCTGTTGTTCCAGAGGGTTATGTTATGGATGAAGAAACTACTAGAGATATTCTTGCTTGCAATGATAGATCTGATCTTAAGAAGTTATTAGCTAATCTGAAACAGAAAACTCCGAATGCTAGAATGAAATATGACTCTGCTTTTGCTACTTCACCTATCTTTGTTACTGATAAGGATTATGAATTCTCTGTCGATCCTGAGATAATTACTTTGGTTGAATCTGATCCTTTTTATGGCTATGAATCTGAAACTGTTGTGGCACATTTTACTAAATTGAATGATATAGCCACCCTGTTCACAAATGATGAGAAATCTCGCTACTATTATATCCTTAAGATATTTCCGTTCTCATTAAAGGGTGATGCTAAAACTTGGTTTAATTCTCTTGATCCTGGTTGTGTGCGTAGTCCCCAGGATATGATTTATTACTTCTCTGCTAAATATTTCCCTGCTCATAAGAAACAAGCTGCCTTGAGGGAAATATATAATTTTGTGCAAATTGAAGACGAGAATCTCCCACAAGCTTGGGGGAGGATTCTCCGGTTACTTAATGCTTTGCCTGATCATCCTCTTAAGAAAAATGAAATACTTGATATCTTTTATAATGGACTAGCTGATGCTTCCAAGGACCACTTGGATAGTTGTGCTGGTTGTGTTTTCAGGGAAAGAACAGTCGATCAAGCTGAATTACTATTGAATAATATGTTGACTAATGAAAATAATTGGAATCTTCCTGAGCCAACTCCTAAACCAACTCCGAAGGAGAGAGGTGTTCTATTTCTCAGTCCTGAAGATATGCAAGAGGCAAAGAAATCTATGAAAGAAAAAGGTATTAAAGCTGAAGATGTTAAGAATTTACCTCCTTTTGAAGAAATACATGGTCTTAATATACCACCTATCGAAGAAACACATGGTCTTGATAACCCGACACAGGTAGTAAAGGTAAATTCTCTCTATAGATATGATAAAGTTGAAATCCCGTATACTAAGTTTCCTAGCCAATGTTTAGATGAATTTGATGACTTTATGGATAGACAAGAAAATTTCAATGCTTATGTTGATAGAGAATTAAAGAGTAATGCTTTGATGATTGGACACTTGAGCGATTATATGGCTAGAGTTAAAGGTGAACTTAAGCTCATTAGCAAATATGCTTCTATGGTTACCACTCAAGCAGAACAAGTACTTAAAGCTCAAAGTGATTTGCTTGATGAATTAAATAATAAACATGATTTTGCTGTTAGAGTGGCTACTAGAACTGGTAGACTGACTCGGGAACCTTTGTATCCTGAAGGCCACCCTAAGAGAATTGAGCAATATTCTCAGAGAAATAATGTAGATGCACCTAGTCCTTCTAAAAAGAAGAAAAAGAAAAATGATAGGACTTTGCATGCTTCTAGTGAACCTGTTGTAGACACACCTGAGAATCCCAATGACATTTCTATTTCTGATGCTGAAACACAATCTGGTGATGAACATGAACCTAGTGATAATGTTAATGATAATGTTCATGTTGATGCTCAACCTAGCAATAATAATGATGTAGAGATTGAACCTACTGTTCATCTTGATAACCCACAATCAAAGAATCAACATTATGATAAGAGAGACTTTGTTGCTAGGAAGCACAGTAAAGAAAGAGAACCATGGGTTCAGAAACCCATGCCTTTTCCTCCTAATCCATCCAAGAAAAAGGATGATGAGAATTTTGAACGCTTTGCTGAAATGATTAGACCTATCTTCTTACGTATGCACTTAACTGAGATGCTTAAGGTAAATCCTTATGCTAAATATATGAAGGATATTATTACAAATAAAAGAAAGATACCGGAAGCTGAAATTTCCACCATGCTTGCTAATTATACTTTTAAAGGTGGAATACCTAAGAAACTTGGAGATCCAGGAGTACCAACTATACCATGCTCCATTAAAAGAAACTATGTTAAAACTGTTTTATGTGATCTAGGAGTCGGTGTTAGTGTTATGCCTCTCTCTTTATATCGTAGACTTGAATTGAATAAGTTCACACCTACTGAAATATCTTTGCAAATGGCTGATAAATCAACTGCTATACCTGTCGGTATTTGTGAGGATGTGCCTGTTGTGGTTGCGAATGTTACTATCTTAATGGACTTTGTTATTCTTGATATTCCGGAGGACGACAGTATGTCAATTATCCTTGGTAGACCCTTTTTGAATACTGCAGGGGCTGTAATTGATTGCAACAAAGGCAATGTCACTTTTCATGTTAATGGTAATGAGCATACGGTACACTTTCCGAGGAAACAACCTCAAGTTCATAGCATCAATCCTATTGGAAAAATTCCGACTATCATTATTGGAGGTTTTGAATTTCCTCTTCCTACTGTCAAGAAGAAATATGATATTCTTATTATTGGGATCCCTGTTGAGGTAACCTAGTGTTATTCGAAATTTCTCCGGTTCCATGTTATTTGGAATGAGTTCATTAACAAGACTTGATCAACCTTGTTAGTGGATTCCTTTTGATGAGCATGAGATGGATGAAATTAGAAGGAACAACCTTCTGTACTCCCCTTTTACTTTCTGTTATTTAGATTAAATAAAGTAAAATAAGTATTTTCTGTCTGTTTTCTGAATTATCCATGCAATAAAAAATACCCCGAAAATAAAAGTTCTCCAAATGCCCTACAAATTTAGTATGATTTTTTTTGGAATATTTGAGAATATTTGGCACTGAGAACACAACAGGGGGAGCTGGCACCTGGCCATGAGGGTCCAGGGCGCTCCCTCCCCTATATGGCGCGCCCCCTGCCTCGTGGGCCCATGGTGGGCCCCTCCACTTATTCCTGCACCCACACACTTCTTCTTCCTCCCAAAAAAATCAGCATCCAGCTCAAGCACGAGTTCTAGCCTGCGTTTTGATTTCCGGTTTGTGTTTTTTTCGTCCTTGGGCGAAATGGCCGAATTTCGGGAATTTCAAAATTTTCGGCAAAATCTCGGACGAAATTGCAAAATCAAAATTTGAAAATTTGATCAAAATTCAACCGAAATTTTGCCGAAATTCGGCCGAAATTCAAACAAAATTTGAAATAAAACAAAGCATAAACATATCAGTGCAACAACCACCAGGATGGATCGAATAAACTTCAGCAAATAAGCTCTAGGGATTAATAAAACTACATCTGTCCAACATATAGCAGGCGCACATTAGTTATAAAGTTTCCAACAACATAAACATTAACAGTCCAACATCATTTCAACCATCACAGCGTAGTTCATAGTTTAAATAGTCCGGTACAGCCAATAGACTTAAAGGATTACACATAGAAATAACAGCTCCAAAAGACAACCATCAAAGCATGACACTGATACAGCAGCTCCAAGCTTGCCTACATCCAAAAGCTTCTTGATATCCCTGGATATTCTTCACATGCCATTACTGCTTTAGAGAAAATAGAGGAAGGGTCAGGATGGAGGTATTCTGCATTGGAATTATCTTCTGCCACTTTGTGCAACAAAAAATAAAATGGATTATCAGGAGAAGTAGCTAGTAGAACAATATTCAAATGTTATGCATGCTCATGAATCAAATAACAAATCTACTACAACAATATAGTTTTTATTCACCAAAAAGCTTTAAGAACAAAGGTTATGGCTCCATATACTAGAATGATGAATTTTAGTTTATAGTTTATACTCCAACACAACAAAACTCTAAGGATACAAAGAAAGCAACATAGACACAAACAACCCGCTGTAGGCTTGGACTAGCCATTTGTCAATTGTCACACAAAAGGAAAATACACGGTGAAAAATGTGAATCAAAAATCATGCATAAGCTCAAGGTATTGCAGGATAAATATAGTGGTTAACATACCTATAAAACAGCAGCTCCAAGCTTGCATACATCCAAAAGCTTCTTGATATCCTTAGTTCTTCATGTGGCATTTTTGGTTTAGAGAAAATAGAGAAAGGATCAGGATGGATGTAGTTCAACATCAAAAATTTCTTCTTCCACTTTGTGCATAATCAAATAAAATGGACTAACAGAGAACATCACTACTAGGTGATTGGTAGCAATTAGAACAACACTGATAGGTGATAAGTATAGCAACTACAACAGCAATACAAGATAAGTGGCAATTATAACAACACTACTAGGTGATAATTGACAAGTAGCAATTAGAGCAGCAGTACTGATCATACATAGTGAGAATAAATATTAGAGCGGAAACGCCAAAAATAAGAGACTTACCAAATCTACGAGTAGAGGCTATTCACTTCCTTGGTCTTCTTCCTAACTAGTCGTCCAGATCTACGAGTCTCCAAATTGCCAACACTTGCTGCTGTCTCCTTTTCAGCTTGTACTTGTGTCTCTTCTTCCACTTGCATTTGTGTCTCTTGCTGATCTTGTTGATCATCCTCATCATCCTCACTCACCCCATCATCATCCTCACTCTCATTATCAACATACTCATTATCTTCGTCGTCATCCTCACTCTCAGTTTCGACATACTCATTCTCCTCATCATGATTCCTCTTCCTTTTCTTCTTATTACCCTTTGTACCAACATAAGAATCCTTCCTGCCTGAATTGAGACGCCTTATTTTCTCAAAAACAGCACTGGCTTCATTAGCTCCATCCACAATTGGATCCTCTTCATCCTCATTCAGCCACTCCATTATTGGATTTGCTTCATCAAACATTGTTGTGTCCATCAGCAGTGCACTTGGATCAACTTCATTATCTATATCTTTCTCTTGATCTTCTTCAGCACGTATCTTCAAAGTTTGAATAGTAAACCAAGTAAATTATATGACATGCAAGGACAATACAAGGTTGACAAAGAAAGTAAAATGAGTTAGTTTATACCTTTAGGTTGTAGCATACAGAAACTAGCTTGTGGAGCTTGTCATATAAAAGACGATTTCTTTGCTTTGTGTGCACCAAAGCAAAGGCGCTCCAATTCCTCTCACACCCACTTGATGAGATACATTGTGAGCAAATTCTCATTGCACACTTCTGCAATGCAGGAACATCCCCTCCAAATTGAAACCACCATTGGGCTGCAAGATATCACCAATGAAATTTTCAGAATTGCAAACAAAAAGGAGATGAAAATTCTAAAACTAAAGGACCATGTCTTACTTGGCTCCATTCTCGCCGCAGCTTCTTCTGCTAATCTGGTCCCAAACCTCCCTTGGCACTCCCTAAACTTACTTACTTCATCAATGGCTGAAAGAGCACTCTTTGGATCTAATATCTTCGCTATCGCATCTGTTAGTGAGGTAGCATAATCTGTATGGTTGCAAAGGTTGAGCTTGTAATGTGTATATGGATCAAGGACAACAGCTGCATAAAAAATAGAGCAACATGAATTAAAAACAGAAAAAAAAAGAAATCTAAATTTCAAAATTCCATTCATTTATGAATACCTGCAACCATAAATGTATCTTCTTCCCTTGCCTCTATCCTCTTGCCCACCTTGCGCATGAAACTAAGGTACAACCTTGATGTAGGGCCTAGATGTGCTTCCATCCCTTGTATAGCGAGCATCATACTTTTCTTGAATCCAGAAAGAGTGCATTGTTTCTGTGTATCAGCATACCTCATGGCCTTATAAAGTGGCCTCAATGAACCCAATACCCACTCTAGCGTGTTCCACCAAACATTACTAGACAAACATTCTTCAACAAACACATATCCAGGCTCATACCTCCACTGACACTCCTTCCAATCAGTCGAAACCATCCACTCCCTAAATTTATCTTTCTTCAAATGGTAACTCTCAAGGAACATGAAGACAGTCCCAAAACGGGTGGCATTTGGTCTAATTAGTTCACCACCTATGTTCTTCTTCATGTTATCATGTAGGTTATTGTGCTTATGCAAGAACCTACAGATTGTCTTGGCACTCTTGACTATCACATCAACCTCGGGAAATTTGGCTATATCTTTTAACATAAGATTGACGGTGTGGGCAGCACACGGTTGCCAAACAATATGAGAGTATTTTGGTTCTTCTATAAGGGTTTTGCAAGCTTTCTTATAGTTGGACCCATTATCGGTTACTATTTGAACAATATGTTCATGGCCTATCTCTTCTACAACCTTCTCAATCTCTCTATAGATAAAGTCTGCAAAATTATGTAAAATGCATATACCTAATTAGAACAAAGCAAGTATTTTAAGAACATAAGACAATTGTAAGACAGATCCAAGAATTTAACAAGCAAGTATTGTAGGAGCATATGTAAAATGCATATATACCTAATTAGAACAAGGCATTGAGAACATAAAACAATCCTAAAACAGATTTAAGTATTCAAGAAGCAAGTATTGTAACATTAGGTACCTATGGCGACTCCTTCCTCCACCCACCTCAGGCGACTCTCATGGCGATTCTAGGGTCTAACCCTACGATCGCCTCTCGACGACCCCAATGGACGGCCTTCTCCACTGGGATTTCTCCCCTGGCCTCAAGGTTGAAGCACAGGTGCGTGCTAGGTTTGGATCTACGGTTCACTTCGTCCCCAACCCCGGCTCCAAGGAGTTCTTCCTTGAAGTTTCCTTCTCTTCGGCCTCTTTTCCCCTCTCGGTGGATTCGGTGGGTTTGGCTCTTCAGTCATGTATTGGAGGTCTCGCTGCCAGTTTTAATGTCTTGCGCTTGGGTGATCGGCATTTTCGTTTCTCAGTGGCCTCAAATCGTGTGGGACATTTCATTTTCGGTTTGAGAGACCGAATTTGGCCGGACTTCATCTGCCATTTTCACCTTCATTGATCTGGGGTTTCTCGTCCACTAATTCATTCTTGGCACGCTGATTCTGAGCTAACTGGTCTGGCTTCATCACCTGGCCCGGCGATCAAATCTAAATGGCTCTCTACTTAGAGTAAATTATCACTGGATCCCGCCTCACTACCAGTTCTGCAGAATTTGGGTTTCATTAAGCCGCCGACGGACTTGCATTCCGGCGAGCCTTCAGATCGGATCTTCTTTGGTAGTTTTTCACCTCCGGATTCTAAGGATTCTTTTCGGATTGGTTCCATATCGGTACCTATTTCTCACGATATTCCTGGACGGTTGCCATCTTTTTGTGGGGAAGGATATATTATGGGATTATGGGATTCAATTTCGGATGAGAAATTATTTGCTATTCTCGATGGCTGGCAGGCCGGTTATGATAATGATAGTGTTAAGCTTCTGGTGCAAATCACTTCAGTCCCCTCCAAGGAATACATTTACAAAAGACTTTTGCATTGCTCTCTCTGTGATTGTCTCGGTCATGTTGATGATTCGTGTACTGGAATATTTTGTCAAGGTTGTGGGGATATTTCTGGGACATGTGCCTGCACGTCTACACGTACTGATGCTCGCAAGCATGAGCCATGCAAAGTAGACCTGAACCCTTTGGGCCCTCAATGTAATGCATGTTCTGTAGTTAACCACATTACCAGGCTTTGTCCTGGGCTTCGTCGCTGTCCTCTATGTCATCGTTTGGGCCACAAGTTACGTAAGTTTCCGGCTTGTGCCTCTCTACCCCGATGGGCTTGGAAAAAGAAAAATCTACCACAATCAAAGAGGATCTTGCCTCGGGTTACCGCGGGTGCATCTGAGGTAGGTATCTCTGTGGATGTTGGTATGGCCCGTGCTACTGGGGATCCGCATGGTGGTTGCCTTTCGAAACGGCAACAGAATATCCCGTTCCACGCGGAAGTGGCTAACCCCCATTGCTTGACGATACGCCTACCCGGTCAGGGTGTAGTCAATTCTGCCTGCCAAAAACCCCAATCGAGTGTTACGACGCTCTCCTCGAGTTCTACACCCACGCCTCCGCCATCTCGACTCTTCTCCCCATCGGCTCCCAGCAAGCAATTTCCATCCCCTGCTCCGGCGAAATCTCTCAAGCAGTCCCCGGCTTCGTCACTCATGGCGAACTTCCCCGTGAGCCCCTTCGCCTTCGCTCCAGACGGATCTACCTTTGATCACGGGCCGGCTCACCGGGTCCAGAGACATGTCATGGTGGTGGATGATCCGCCTCTGAATCATGATAGGTACGCCATTGTCTCCGTCCACCCTCCGGTCCCTGATCATCAGAAGGAGTTATGGCTAGCTGAGGTCTGCCGCATTATTGTTGGAGATTTACAGTATGAGCTGCTAGATGACTTTGTTTACCCGCTGGGGATTGGATGTGTTGTGTTTGCGGATATGGAGAGTAGAGATGCTGCCATTAGAGAAGGTCCGCATGCTTTGTTTGAGGATTCCACTTTTTCACTAGTTCCGCATGATGAGAGCATCAATATGCGTATGCCTGCTTTTGAATATGAAGCTTGGGTCATGTTTCTTGCTTTTCCACTGGACTACCAAATAGAGCATTATGTTCATAAGGCAGTCTCACACTTTGGGAAAATGCTTGCCTGGCCCCGCCCGGGTCAGAACAAGGCCAGAGTCCTTGTCAAATGCCATATCAAAGATGTTGCGGAGGTGCCACATAGTCTGGTCATTACTAGAGTTGGTTTACTACCGGGTCTTGCTCGTTCATGGTCCGTACCAGTTTATGTTCTGAATGGCAGGAATACTATACCGAACTTGGTTGGCAATGAGGACACCCCACCACTTTTGAATGCATCTCCACACCCATACCAGCTCCCTTACTATACCCTCATGCAACAAGCAAGGATTGATGAGATGGTTACTCAGGATGCTTTGAATGCGGAGGCCTGGAATGCTCCTGAACCAGTTAATGATGTTCAGAACAATGGGTGGGGTGTGTGGCCTGTGGTAACTCCACCCTACACTGGTTTCAGCTTTAGGACCTTCTTTCAGTATGATGGTCCGTCCCTCATGGATGGTGTGGACCCGGAGCATAATGTGCAAGATAATTTATCTGACATTTGGTCATCTGATTCGGAGTTTCAAACAGTAGATGCTTTGGCTGATGGATTTGTGAATGGCAGTCCTGCAGCGAGGAGGGAGTTCGTCAGGGCTGGAGGAAACTCTCTTTTTCTTTAGATTGCAGTTGATTATGAGTTCTTGCTATGGATTGGGGGCATGCTCAAACGCATTTATACGCCCACTATCACCCTGCAACACAATTCTCCTGTAATGATGCCCCTCAATCCCTTTCAGATTATTCAGAATCATCTTAATGCAGCGGCGGCAGTTTGGATTGAGTGTATGGTGCCGGAACCTGACATCTTCTCAAGGATCTTTGCTTCTGCCCTTCAGTGGGGGAGAGTCACTGTCCCATCTGGTGTGCTCTCGCCTAAACCCAGGGCTCGTTCCAATGCTATGAATTGGGATCTATCGGAACAATCTCCTGGCCTCAAGGCGCTTCCACAGCTCGTCTCAACGGATGAGGAGACTCAGATGATGCTTTCATCAGACCAGTCTACTGCGCTCCAGGTGCTGGCGTCTTCCTCTATGTTCAATACTCATCAACATAGTAACATATTAGTGCCACTGGACACAACCACTGTCAGACGAAGCAACAGATCCAACAAGTATGATGGTTTCAAAATCAACCATGCTCCGAAAGCAAGGCGTTCAAAATCAAGGGTGAAACCTAGAGACATTCCTTTTGTCAATGTTGTTTCTTTGGTTGCTGCTCCTGTGCAGGTTCCCATTGCCGATTGCCCCCAGCCAATGTCGATCGAGGATCTTCAACAGATGGGGCGCAGTTGTGGAATTCGTCCGGAAGCCATCTCCCGTGACAAGCTGCTGGATGATCAGAGCTCGTCCGGGGAAGCTGAGCACTGAAGGCTACCCGACTGATGAATAAATCGTGGAATGTGCTCTCGTGGAACATCAGAGGCATAAACTCTGATGACAAACTTTTGGCTGTTAGGAATGCGATTGATACTAGCGGTTGTTCTGTGATATGTATCCAGGAAACTAAACGTGAATCCTTCGATCCTGCTTTTATTAAGACTTTCTGCCCTAAGCGCTTCGATAAATTTGTTTTTGCACCGTCAGTGGGGGCTTCTGGGGGCCTCATCATTATCTAGAATAGTGCTGTTTTTACTGGTACATCTTGGTTTGTGGATTCTTTTGCCATTGGGATCTCTTTCGTGGCCACGCAGTCACATGATTCGTGGAATCTAATCAATGTTTATGGCCCCTGTTCTGGTCAGCGCAGACTAGACTTTACAAACTGGCTTTTTGAGCTTAATATCCCTGATGATGACAATTGGTTAATTCTGGGTGACTTTAACTTTATTCGCTCCACGAATAACAGAAACAAGTCAGGTGGCAACGCTGCGGACATGCTACTATTCAATGAGATCATCCGCGCACAATCACTAATGGAACTACCAGTTAAAGGCCGTGCATACACATGGAGTAACATGCAAGATGATCCTCTACTTGAACAATTAGATTGGTTTTTCACGTCGTCTGATTGGACTACCAAATACCCTAACACAATGGTCTTGCCCCTGGGGAAGCCAGTGTCTGACCACATTCCTTGTGTGGTCACGATTGAATCAAGCATCCCACGGTCCAGGCTTTTTCGGTTTGAAAATTTTTGGACAGATCATGAGGGGTTCATGGAGGTTGTTGCTGGTTCATGGTCTAAACCATGTCACGCACCCAATGCGGCGGCGCGAATTTGCAAAAAGCTCAAGATTCTGAGACATGATCTCAAGCGTTGGAGTAAGGGTGTCTCCAAACTTAAAATTCTGATTCAAATCAGTAATGAGACTCTAACAAACATGGATGCACTTGAGGATAAACGACCCCTATATGTTCAAGAATCAAACTTCAGGAAGATACTGAAAAACCATCTACAGGCCTTGCTCAAATACCAAAATGAGTACTGGCGAAAGAGGTGTACGATCAGGTACTTTCGTTTTGCCGATGAAAACACAAAACTCTTTCAGTCTTTGGCCACAGAGAGGTACAGACACAATACTATTGCCATGCTCAGAGTTGGGGAAGTCGATATACATGACCATGTTGGCAAGGAGGGGGTACTGTTCAATACATACAGAGACCGTTTGGGTTTTTCTAAACCTACCAACATGAAATTTGATCTTTCTAGGATCATTCGCAGGATTGATGGACTGGACCAGCTGAGCGCGCCATTCTCTAATGATGAAATAGATGCTGTGGTTAAGGAAATGCCAAATGACAGAGCACCTGGCCCGGATGGGTTTAATGGTTGTTTCCTTAAGAAATGCTGGCAAATTATCAAGACAGATTTCTATGATCTCTGTCACGCATTTCATGCAGGTGGTCTGGATATCACTAGCATAAGTGAGGGTTACATCACCTTGATTCCCAAAAATTCCTCTCCGGAGACAGCTAATGACTTCAGACCAATCACCTTACTCAACTGTTGTCTAAAAGTCATTACAAAGATCCTGGCGAACCGACTGCAAAAAGTGATCCTAAAAATTATTCACAGGAATCAGTATGGATTTATCAAAGGTAGGACCATCCAGGATTGCCTGGCGTGGTCGTACCAATACATTCATCAGTGCCACTCGTCTGGAAGAGAGATCATATTGCTCAAACTAGACTTTGCTAAGGCCTTTGACACGATCGAGCATGCCCCCATGCTGGAAATCATGAAGCACATGGGCTTTGATGATAGGTGGCTGGGCTGGACGAAACTGATTTTTGGCTCGGGAGTTTCATCCGTCCTCTTGAATGGCGTTCCTGGCCGGAAATTCAAATGCAAATGTGGAGTACGACGGGGTGACCCTCTCTCGCCACTAATCTTTGTTCTTGCTGCTGATCTGCTACAAGCTGCGATCAATGATGCTTATGCTCAGGGATTGCTAGAGCTACCCATTCCACGTGAAAATGCAGGTGACTTCCCGGTGGTGCAGTATGCTGACGACACGATCTTGGTTATGCAAGCTTGTCCTACACAGGCAATCCGTATGAAACTTATCTTGGAGGATTATGCAGCTTCGGTAGGGCTCAAAATTAACTTCCATAAATCGACCCTCATACCCATCAATGTTGATCATCAGCGTGCCGGGGGGTTGGCGGAAGTGTTTGGTTGCTCGGCTGGTTCCCTGCCGTTTACATACCTTGGTCTTCCCATGGGGACAACGAGACCGACGGTTCTTGATCTCATGCCATTAGTCCATTCGGTTGAGAGGAAAACCTCCACTGCCCTAACACTGATGTCGTCAGGGGCCAAACTAACGTTGGTCAATTCGGTGGTCACCTCCATGTTGATATATGCAATGTGTACGATCAAGCTACACCCAAAAATAGTTGAACATCTGGACAAACTCCGCCGCTATTGTCTATGGGCAAAAAATTCTGATGATGGGATCAAATCCAACTCCCTTGCTGCATGGGAGCTTGTCTGTCGACCGAAACGGTGTGGTGGCCTTGGTGTTATTAATGTCAGAATACAAAATACCGCGCTTCTCCTTAAATACCTGTTCAAATTCTACAATCGTGAAGATGTACCCTGGGTTCAGCTGATCTGGGAAACGCACTACCCAAACAAGGTGCCGCACACCGCCGAGCCAGTGGGTTCCTTCTGGTGGAAAGATGTAATGCAGCTCAGTGGAATCTTCCGTGGGATCACCAGGGTAGTCCCCGGAGATGGTCGTACCTCACTTTTCTGGAAGGATGTCTGGTTGGGAGACCCAGCCTCCACATTAATGGATACGCATCCGCGGGCATTCTCATATGCCCTAAATGAGGATGATTCTGTTGCCAAGATCCTCAAATCCACTGATCCTGCCTCGATCTTCAGTCTGCCTCTTTCGATCCAGGCCAGGGAAGAGATCAGAGAGATACAGCAAAGGTCCGCGCACGTCGGTCTGGACAGTGGATCAGTTGATACTTGGGTCTGTGACCTGGGACGATACTCGTCTAAGAAATACTATATCCACTGCTTCAGACAGGTTATGGCTGATGAGGCCTTTGGATGGCTATGGAAAGCCAAATGCCCGATCAAGTTCAAGATGTTTGGGTGGCTGCTTATGGTAGATCGGTTGAACACCAGGAATATGCTGAAGCGACGGCACTATAATGTGGATGGGGGCGACTATACTTGCATGCTCTGCCAAAACCCACCCGAGGAAACCGTGGAACATATCTTCTTCACGTGCCCTTTTGCCCAACAATGCTGGAATAGGATTGGTCTGATGTGGCCAGGGGGGGACCAACAGGCTTGCCATTTTGCATGGTGGTAGAGAAGACTGGCGTCGGCCGCTTTTCATGGACATCTTCTTGCTTGCTGCTTGGAGCCTGTGGATGGAAAGGAACAACCAACATTTCAGGAGGATCCCGCATTCGTTTGGGGCATGGTTAGCTAGATTTAAACATTTGCTGGGTTTGGTGACCCACAACTGTCCGGAGAAGGTTCATCCTTTCCTCTCTGATTTCATTGTTAGTTTGGGCAGCTAGCTTTGTATCAATCATGGCCGGGGGGGCCTAAAACCCCTTTGTAACACAAATGTAACTATTCTGTTGTGAGTAATACAAAGTCAGTGGGAGCCTCTCCCACTGTCACCAATTCCTCAAAAAAAAGAAGCAAGTATTGTAAGAACATATGTGAAATGCATGTATAGGACAAATACAAGTGTTCAAGAAGCAAGTAAAATGCGAAGAAGGGGAGGAAGAAGTAACCTGAATTCTGAGTCTGACCGGATGCATCAATGGTATTGAGGAAGAACATTCGTGTATTACAATATACCATGAAGTTTATGAGGCTCATTCCTGTTGGACCAGTCCAAGAGTCACACATAAGAGTCACACCGAAGTTTTTCCAATCTTGTTTAAATTTTTGAAGAAAGGAAGTAGCTTCATCATAGTTAGCCTCCAAATATTTCCCATCAATATCCTTTGCGGTTGGTATAGGAGCAGGCCCTAATTGTTGAGTGATCTTCACAGCAGCTCGGAAGTATGGGCAATCAGCTTTATGTCCAGCAATATCATTGGCATGAAAAAACTTGGACCAAGCTAGGCCAAGTGCATCTCTTGAATTAGGATCCAAAGCACTAGTGATCTTGGGCTGCATAGATACTTTGTTGCTGGATAATTGTTTGTCAAAATAGGCAGTGATACTCCTTTTGCCAACAGAAACCCGCTCATCACCCACGCCCCCTACCAATCCTCCTTTCAACTCCGCGGGAGAAATTCGGGTCACGCAAGGCCTCTCTAATATTCATCTATATTTCTTCTTCATCATCATCTAGTATGTTAATCACCCCTCCTTTTTGATACAACCCTTCCATAATATTTCTTTCAGTTCTCAGCCTACTATTTTGTTTGTCTCTTTTCTTCCTCTTTGATTCATCCCGGCACTCTCTCATTGCATCTCTCACATTTCTTGGCACATTGGGGCAGCTCCTCACATTACCTACAATACCACCAAGGTGCTCCGCAACACGGGTTGCACCTCCACCTTTGTGCTTTAGGCTGCAGTACACACAATCAAAACCCCCGTAATACGGCCATGCATGGTTCCAAGGATCATACAAGTTATTATCTTTAATTCCTGCATTGCAAAGTTACAAACAACATCACTTCAATTGAAGCTAGCAAATCAAGATCATGGTTCCATTTGCATCGTGTGAACAAGCAAAGCATAGTAATACCTTTCCAAGATTTTTGGGAATCATTTGCATTTGCATCATGGTTGCCACTACCACTCCTATTTGCATTTCCATTACCTGAAAATCACATGACAAAAGAACAACGGTCAACTATGAAGAATAGGTAACTAAGGAAGCCACACTTGCTTACTAGGGTGTCCCCATATGAATGATAAACAAAAACAGTATAACCCGATCTACTAGGGTGTCACTTGCTTACTTAATGGTATTGCTGACCATTCAAATTAATCATTGGGTCAACATCTACTTACTTAAATACACACGCAACACAACTGCTTTTTTATTGGACGTGCTGTAGATCTAAATAAATGATCGATTCAAACATCGGATGCTTATTCAAATATACAAGCCAGTGGTTGGATGTGATAAAAGACACTATAACATTGCGCACAGGAATCATCTCAACAGCTCAAAACGCAAGCACACAACTCAGATTTATGGAACGATTGTATATTTGAGGATGTTAATAACAAGGTTTGTAACCCAGTTTTCTTTTGGACCAAAATAAATATTACCAGATCGTGAGCATCCTTGGTGACTAAAAGCAAAATATGCATGAAAACAGATGTGAATCATACAAAATTACATGGTAATAGAGCACATCTTGCTTCCTCCATCCTTTGGCAGTCAGGCTCATTAATTGTTGGTTGCCGACTCGTCGCAGCAAGCAGTCCGATGCAGCAACAAGCAGGAAGCTATACTCGTACAACAATCGATCAAGCTGCTTGTAATAGCTAGCTAGCTGTGTACGTACAATTAATCAAGCTGCTTGTAATAGATATATAGCTTTGTACGGATTGCTGCTTCAAGTAGGAAGATATAAAGGCATCAAGAACATCAAGAACATCTATACCTTCCCAACCAAGAGGACGCCCTCCATGCTGCTGCCGCTGCCCCGTGCTCCTGCCTCCATTGAACTGGTTGGCTCGCGCACCATCACCTCCGTTGCCGCAGCCGCCGAGCACCATGCCGCCGTCTTGAAGAAGCAATGGATAGGGAGTGGATGGGGTGGATGCGAGGAGACGTGGATGGCGGCAGGAGGCTAGTGAGTGCCGGCGAGATGCGGAGGACGTGGGAGAAGCAGCGCTCGAGTGAGATGTGTCTGCTGATCTTCTCGATGTGCAGCGGCGGCGCCGCACACGGGAGGAGCCAGAGGAAATCGCGAACTAGGGTTAAGGCGATTGGTTTCGTTGTTTTATGTGAGCAGAAGCGTAACAAGAAGGCTCTGGAAGCTGGGTCGGGCCAGATAAATTCAAATTGGGCTGAATTGTTCGGCCGAAAGGCCCATATGTCGGGCCCAGGCGAGACGGTCGAAATTCGGCCGAAAATTGTTTTTTCGGCCGAAAATCAAAATGCAGGTTCTAGCTCATTTTGCTGCGATTTTCGATCTCCTTGCTCAAAGCTCCATTCACAAAACTGCTTTCGGAGATTGTTCCTTGGTATGTGACTCCTCCAATGGTCCTATTAGTTTTTGTTCTAGTGCTTTATTCATTGCAAATTTTTCCTGCCTAGGTGACCATGTTCTTGAGCTTGCATGTCAAAATTTATCTTGTCCCAAGTAATTCTAATGCATGATATAGCCTCTAGGCACTGTGGGAGTAGTTGGTATCAATCTTATTGAGTTTGGTTCAATTTTATTTTGAGTTACTAAAATTTTCAGAAATTTTTTAGAGGAAGAAATATGTCTAGGAAAATGTACCAAGGTGGTTCTTCAAGGAAGAAAGGGCCCAGGATCGCAATATGTGAGCAAGACGATGAACCATCGAGGGAAGCCGACGTGCGGCCTTGTGAATGACCGTCAGAGGAGTTTATGGTCAAAGCTGGCATCAAGGATGAATTTGATGCATATGTGCGTAATGTCGATCTTGAGGACTTCATGCAAGATAAGTGTCCTCAGTACTACTATTTGACTGATTCATTTGTGAGAAGGTTTAAATTTACATCTTTGCGTAATTCTCCAACTGTCCTGTTTGATATTTATGATAAATCATATACCATGGACCTAGAAGATTTTACTACTGCTTGTAAACTCCCGCAGTGGGGAAGTGTTAATGAACCCCGTAAATCTGAATATAAAGACTTTCTTGCTAGTATTACTGTGGGAGAATCTAGAGAAATAACACAAGCTACCATAGGGAGCATCCACTTTCCTGCTATACATTATTTTGCTCTCATCATTGGTAGATGCATTAATGGTAAAGATGAAGCATGTCACATGTGTGTTCCTGATCTTTGTGTTCTCAAGAGTGTTGTTTTAGGTGATAAAGAATACAACTTGGGGGCAATTGTTGCACGTAGGTTGCGAAATAATGGTTTAGTTGGAGACTTGTTTGGAGGGATTTATGCGACCCGTGTGGCTTAATTATCTTGGTATACCTCCACATGAAAATGATAGGGAGTTGCCTCCCGCTTATTTAGATTATAATGCCATGGTTAGTCATCATTTTCTTGAGAGGAATGAACAATTCCTCCAGTATCGACTAATCTTTGACAAACGTCGCGTTGTCCATATTACTCTCCCTGCTCCCGCCCTTTTTGATTATCAGGCAAAAGGAAGATATGTTATCACCAAGGAGGAGGCAACCGAGTACGAGAGGAGGACGGAGGCAACTCACCGCCATGCTGCAGCTCAGGAGGCAATGGCTGCTGCATCTCAGTACGACCCCAGTTATAACTTCGAATATTAGTCAGGCTACCCATGGCCATAGACCAACTTAGGCCAAAAGCCTAAGCTTGGGGGAGTACGTATTTCTTACCGACATTACATTTATATTCACACACTCATTCTAGTTGTCGGTGCTCATACTTTTTCATTGTACTGTCCATGCTAGTTTAATTTCTTTCTTCTTGTGTGTTTGATAAACCTTAAGAAAAAAAACCAAAAAAATTAGCTAGTTTAATTTCCATGCTTGTAATAGTAATTAAAAGAAAACCCAAAAATATTTCTCGTTCTTCTTTTGCTTGTTGGGAGCTTTCCCGTGTAAATAGTTTTATTTCTTTCCTTTGGGGGTCGAGAGGAGAAGACCATAATGAAAATGTTTAGTGGCTCTCATATGCATGATTCTTGATTTAACCAAGAGCCCATATTACCTTGTCTTCTCCCTTGAATTGAATGCTTGCATATTCCAGCTTAGTCCAATGCACATGCACTATTATTATTATACACACCGTTTGGTCGTGCAAGTGAAAGGCAACAATGACGATATATGATGGACTGATTGAGATGAGAGAAGCTGGTATGAACTCGACCTCTCTTGTTTTTGTAAATATGATTAGTTCATCGTTCCTGATTCAGCCTATTATGAATAAACATGTTTGCAATGACAATTAGAGATTATAGTTGCTTATGCCATGCTTAATTAGCTAGGAGCTTATAATGGTTTACCTTGCATGCCAACATGCTATTAAAATGGTTGTGATGTGGTATAATAGGGTGGTATCCTCCTTTGAATGATTCGAGTGACTTGACTTGGCACATGTTCACGCATGTAGTTGAAACAAAATCAACATAGCCTTCACGATATTTATGTTCACGGTGGATTATATCCTACTCATGCTTGCACTCAGTGTTGATTAATTTTAATGCATGTTCATGACTATTGTCGCTCTCTCAGTTGGTCGCTTCCCAGTCTTTTGCTAGCCTTCACCTGTACTAAGCGGGAATACTGCGTGTGCATCCAAACTCCATAAACCCCAAAGTTATTCCATATGAGTCCACCATACCTTCCTATATGCGGTATCTACCTGCCGTTCCAAGTAGATTTGTATGTGCCAAACTCTAAAACTTCAAATGAAATTCTGTTTTGTATGCTCGAGCAGCTCATGTATCAACTAGGGTTGTCTGTATCTTCCATGTTAGGCGGGTTATTCTCAAGAGGAGTGGACTCCGCTCCTCATTCACGAGAAAATGGCTGGTCACGGGGATGCCCAGTCCCATGCTCAAATCAAATCAAAATAATTAAACAAAACTCCCCCAGGATTGTTGCTAGTTGGAGGCACCCGTTGTTTCGGGCAAGCCATGGATTGATGCTTGTTGGTGGTGGGGGAGCATAAACTTTACCATTCTGTTTGGGAACCGCCTATAATGTGTGTAGCATGGAAGATATTGAGATCTCATAGTTGTTACATTGACAGTGAAATTATACCGCTCAAAATGTTATTTATCTCTATTTCAAAATCAACCTCTGACACCTCTGCAAATCCCTGCTTCCCTCTGTGAAGGGCCTATCTATTTACTTTTATGTTGAATCATCACCCTCTTATTAAAAAGCACCCGCTGGAGAGCACCGCTGTCATTTGCATGCATTACTATTAGTTTATATTGGGTATGACTATGATTGGATCTCTTTTACCATGAATTACAGTGTTTAATCAGTCCTTGATCTTTAAAGGTGCTCTGCATTTATATTTTGCTGTCTCAGAAAGGGCTAGCGAGATACCATCTTGCTATATCATATTATGATTGTTTTGAGAAAGTGTTGTCATCCGAGTTTTGTTATTATTGCTCGCTAGTTGATTATGCCATTGATATGAGTAAACATGAGACCTAAGTGTTATTGTGAATATGGTTAGTTCATAATCTTTGCTGAAAACTTGAATGCTGGCTTTACATATTTGCAACAACAAGAGCAAACAGAGTTTGTAAAAGTTTTTCTTTATCACTTTCAGTTTGTCAACTGAATTGCTTGAGGACAAGCAAAGGTCTAAGCTTGGGGGAGTTGATACGTCTCCGTCATATCTACTTTTCCAAACACTTTTGCCCTTGTTTTGGACTCTAACTTGCAAGATTTGAATGAAACTAAGCCGTACTGATGCTGTTTTAAGCAGAACTGCCATGGTGTTATTTTTGTGCAGAAATAAAAGTTCTCAGAATGACCTAAAAATCCACGGAGTAACTTTTCAGAATTAATAAAAATACTGGCGAAAGAATTAGCATCATTGGGCCCACACCCTGTCCACGAGGGTGGGGGGCACGCCTCATCCCCTAGGGCGCGCCCCCTGCCTCGTGGGCCCCCTGGACGTCCACCGACCTCTACACCAACTCCATATATTTGCTTTCGCGGAGAAAAAATCAGAGAGGAAGTTTCATCATGTTTTACGATACGGAGCCACCACCGAGCCCTAATCTCTCTCAAAGAGGACTGATCTGGAGTCCGTTCGGGGCTCCGGAGAGGGGGATTCATCGCCGTCATCATCATCAATAATCCTCCATCACCAATTTCATGATGCTCACCGCCGTGCATGAGTAATTCCATCGTAGGCTTGCTGGACGGTGATGGGTTGAATGAGATTTACCATGTAATCAAGTTAGTTTTGTTAGGGTTTCATCCCTAGTATCCACTATGTTCTGAGATTGATGTTGCTATGACTTTGCTATGCTTAATGCTTGTCACTAGGGCCCGAGTGCCATGATTTCAGATCTGAACCTATTATGTTTTCATGAATATATGTGAGTTCTTGATCCTATCTTGCAAGTCCATAGTCACCTATTATGTGTTATGATCCGATAACCCCGAAGTGACAATAATCGGGATACTTCTCGGTGATGACCGTAGTTTGAGGACTTCATGTATTCACTAAGTGCTAATGCTTTGGTCTCATACTCTATTAAAAGGAGGCCTTAATATCCCTTAGTATCCATTAGGACCCCACTGCCACAGGAGGGTAGGACAAAAGATGTCATGTAAGTTCTTTTCCATAAGCACGTATGACTATATTCGGAATACATGCCTACATTACATTGATGAACTAGAGCTAGTTCTGTGTCACCCTATGTTATAAGTTATAACTGTTACATGATGAACCATATCCGACATAATTATCCATCACCGATCCAATGCCTACGAGCTTTTCACATATTGTGCTTTGCTTATTTACTTTACCGTTGCTACTGTTACAATTATTACAAAACTGCTACTGTTACTTTTGCCACTATTACTGTTACTTCCATACTACTTTGCTACTAAATACTTTGCTGCAGATACTAAGTTATCCAGGTGTGGTTGAATTGACAACTCAACTGCTAATACTTGAGAATATTCTTTGGCTCCCCTTGTGTCGAATCAATACATTTGGGTTGAATACTCTACCCCTGAAAACTGTTGCGATCCCCTATACTTGTGGGTTATCAATCGGTAGCCTGGGCTAGTAGGGTGGATGTCGTTTGAGTTTCTGTTAGTGTTTCATGCGTAGTCGGATGTTGTTCTCATGTATGATGTTTGATGTATTTTTGAGGCATTTGTATGCCTTTGTATGTATCCCCATCTATTATGTAATGTTACGATGTAATGATATCCACCTTACAAAATCGTTTCAATATGCGGCTCTATCCTTGGTGGGATTTTCGAGTTCCTCTCAGATAGGATCGCATATTGGGCGTGGCACGTAAGTCTAAGGCGGTGATTTTAAAACTGGACTCTGAAAAGGCGTATGATTCGGTCAGTTGGCCATTCCTTAGCACTACAAAAAAAGACACATCCATGCCATTTTGGGCCACACAATTTTTTTCTGTCAGACTTATGACACTTCTATGACAATAATTGTGACAAAACCCAGTATCATCATAGATGTGGTGGGCTCCTACTTCTATGAAAAAAAAATCATGATAGAAAATGGGCATTTCATCCTGGGCGGGCCGGAGACGCAGCTGCATGACATTCTTTGGGCCGTCCATGACAAAAAAAATGTGGTAGAAGCGAGGGCGAGGAAAATTTCGGGGAGTTCCCGGTTACGGTGGGTGGTCGGGGGCCGAGCGATGCGCGTTTCTCTCGTACACGTACGCGTGTGTGTGAGGAGTTGGCTGTAACTAAACCTAAGCGAGGCGTTGGGCTCTAACTGAACCCGAGCGATTATAGTGCAGGCTACACATTACTGAACCTGAGTGATCGATCGATGCCTGTTAACTGAACTCGATCGCGAGCGATTCCTTTGCTACTGCTGCTAACTGAAGTTGACCGATGCTGCCTCTAGATGAACAGTGAGCGTTGTGG
>NC_057801.1:459459250-459470230 GCF_018294505.1 Triticum aestivum
TGACTGCTGGGACCCACCAGCTACATCTTCGCACGCAGGGAAGTGCGTCCGGGCAAAAAAAAACGATTCGCCCCCGTGACTACTGGGACCCACCAGCTACATCTTTGCATGCAAGGAAGTGCCTCACAGTCGGGACCCACCTAGTCAAAGCGTACGTAGCATTGTCATTTTGGTCGCGAACATGTACGTACATACTGGTCGATGCAGAGGCGCACACGTGTCATAGTAGAGGCGCGCATGTGTCGTAGTAGAGGCGCGCAAGTAGCATGTACATGTACGTACAGCGGCGAGGGTGCAAGAAAGAAAATACGGCCACGTACGTACATACGGGCAGGGTCTCGCATGCCTACTCTCGCATACGTACATGGCTGGGTCGGAACGGAGAAACAGCGTCGTCGTCATGTTCATGGGGAGGCAACGGAATGCATCGTGTTCATGGGGAGGCAACGGAATGCGTCGTGTTCATGGGGAGGCAACGAAATGCGTCGTGTTCATCGGGAGGCAACGGAACACGTGGGAGCCAACCAGCTTGGACGGAACAGGCAATGGAAACGAGGCCTGGCGTACCGCAGAACAGAGGAAACGGCCTTGTGTTCGACCGGCCACATTCGGAATGGGGTCCTGTTGATCGGGAGGGGTGTGGCGTACCGCAAAACGGAGGAAACGGACCTCCTACGGTCGAAACAGGGGTCCTATTGATCGGGAGGGGGTGTGGCGTACCGCAAAACGGAGGAAACGGACCTCCTACGGTCGAAACGGGGGTCTTGTTGATCAGGAGGGGTGTGGCGTACGGCAAAACGGAAGAAACGGACCTCCTACGATCGAAATGGGGGTCCTGTTCATCTGGAGGGGTGTGGCGTACCACAAAACGGACGAAACGGACTTGTGTTGGAGCGCTACGGTCGAAACGGGGGTCCTGTTCATCGGAAGGGGTGTGGCGTACCACAAAATGGGACTCCACGGGATACTGTTCATCTCCACCGTCGACCTCCTCCAGCCTCCATGGGCTACCGTCGACCTCCTCCAGCCTCCACGGGCTCCTTTTCATCCAGCCTCCACCGCGCGCTACTCCACCGGCTACTATTCAACCACCCCTCCACTGTCTACTGTTCATCCAGCCCTCCACCATCTACTGTTCATCCAGCCCTCCACACCACGAGGTCCTGTTCAACCACCCCTCCACGGCCACCCCTCCACCGTCTACTTTCCATCTAGCCCTCCACACCATAGGGTCCTGTTCATCCAGAGGCAACGCCACCGCTCACTGTTCATCCACCCCCCCACCCCCCCGCGATGCTCACTGTTCATCCAATCGATCGGCTTCAGTTAGCAGCAGTAGAGAAGGAATCGCTCCATCGGGTTCAGTTAACAGCCATCGATTGATCGCGCTGGTTCAGTAACGCGTAGCCTGCAGTGCAATCGCTCGGGTTCAGTTAGAGCCCAACACCTCGCTCGGGTTCAGTTAGAGCCAAGGCCTCGCACACACGCACGTACGTGTACGAGAGAAACGTGCATCGCTCGGCCCCCAACCTCCCACTGTAACCAGCAACTCCCTGAAATTTTCCTCCCCCTCGCTTCTACCATGGTTTTTTCCTTCATGGACGGCCCAAAGAATGTCATGCAGTTGCGTCTCCGGCCCGCCCAGGACGAAAAGCCCATTTTTTGTCATGATTTTTTGTCATGGAAGTAGGATCCCACCACATCTATGATGATACTGGGTTTTGTCACAATTATCGTCATAGAAGTGTCATATGTATGACAATTTTTTTTCGTTCGGCCCAAAATGTCACGGATGTGTCTTTTTTTGTAGTGTATGATTCTAGCAGAGCATTCTGTAGGATGCCCCTTAAAGTTAGGTTGGATGAATAGATATATCAGAGATAAAGGGGTTACCTTAGTCCGAGAACCTAGGGTTACAAATCCTAGCTGGCTTTGTCAGTGGACACAGAGTCCTTCACAATTCTGCTATCTTTGTCTTGTACGACTAGTCATCCATGGGTCTTCCTAAATGTGTCATGGGCCGACCAATGTGGCGCAGGACAGAACCGAATGAAGGGCCTCACCTCGACCCACCGGACCTCACGTGGTGACACACTCTCTGCCCCCACGTCTCATTATCTTCTCACACCCACACATACCAACACAAACACCACACACACAGAAAATTTCTCCTGGTTCCTCTATTCCCTCCCCCCTTCCATATACACACTCAAGGGAATGGAATCTCTTGTCGTGATGTCATATTCGTCTCTCTCTCTAGACCACTCTCATTTCTCGTGCTATCTATCCCATGCCCCCCCGTCAGCCCCTCTATCCATGCCTCTCTCGAATACATAATACACACACATACCTCTCTAGGCCCCGCCAAATGCATCAACTACACATTCACACATGTTACATCACGTACCCCATTGATCTAAAAAGCCCTCTCTTCACATTTATTTCACATACAACATTCCTTTTGAATAAAGTGTGGCCAAAAAATTATTTTAGAGTTTCTACGTATATACAACATTACAAAGTTATATGGAGGAGTACAAACGCTAATTTGCATTGCATGGTGCCCACAATGATATTTATTCCGCATTGTGAATTTGTATATTTTTATACTATATACAAAGTTAGTCATAATAAAGAGAAACGAAGAGCATCTCTCTCTCCATCGCATACCCCCATGTATGCCCCTTTCACGTATGCACACAAAACTATCTCCAGGTCCTCTAAAAGTAAGCCCCCAAAAAATTCATGCGTGTTTCATCTTTCTCTCGCGATATATGCAATGACGATCATTGTATTTGAAGTGAAAGCACGATACGTACATTTAATCCACTCATTACGGTCACCATTTACGCTTAGTGGTTATTATACAGTCACGGGCTCACCGTACAACTCTGTATTTGCTCATGACATGACTAGTTGACCAGTTAAACGCTCCACGTGGCACCTCTAGTGTTGCATCGCATTATGTCACACCATCGTGCCCACCTGTCGACTTGTATCTACTCTACATCTACACTCTTATAAAATACATAAAATACACTCTTATAAAAATAGAGTTGGTGATGATGGTGTGCCTGCCATCCTGCAATATAGGCCGTCCGATTTATATCTGACGAATAGGAAAGAAACTATGGCAATTTTGCAAAAAGGTACCCACAAACCTCTCCACATTTGCAAATAAGGCCTTCCCTCGTTCATCCTTTTCTCTCACAAGATAAACAAGTCATACAAATGCATCTTGATGTTACGTGCAACGCACGGGCATCTTGCTAGTAAGAATGAAAACAAATGACAAAATAATATTTGGACGGTGGTTCGAAGTCATGACCGCGGGCATAACAGACAAGGTGGCCTTGTATTGGTATGCTGAGCCGTCTGTTTTAACACACAGGAGCTGGTGTGGTGATTATACACACACGCACACATGCAACACTCACACGTACACACGCAGCCACGCACGCACACAACACTCACACAAACACATGCACCCATGCACGCACGCAATACTCACACGTACACACGCAGCCACGCACGCATGCAACACTCACACGCACACACGCATGCATGCATGCACACAGTAGTACACCACACGACCAACACACACTCTCACGCTCAAGTGCTAAACCTACACGTGCATGCGCACACATCAGGCCCTGACAGACACATACACAACCAGGTGATTCTCGTGCACGGGTTTGAGCCTTGTCGCGCCTGTGTAAATTTGTGTTTATCTGACCTTTTCCCTATGCGAACTGACAGGTGGGACCCACAAGGAACATGGTCAATTTAACTAGTCAACATGGCGCCACGCAGACTATTTGGCTGGTCAACAGAGTGCAATCTGATGCTGAACTGTGAGCAAGTGACTGTATAATCACCGCAAAATGTATATAGTGACCGTAATCAGCTTATTCTGAAGTTCGGTGACCGTATTACGCTTTTCTCTCTATAGGCCATCCAAAACTACATCTCTACACGTTCTCGCATGTTACATCTAACAACTATGCAATATAGCACTACTACTACACTCTAACACAATAAATCATATGTGTTTTTAGTTTTACTAGATATCATATTGTTACTTATAATTATTCAGTTTGCATACATTAAAATTGCCTTTGAAATGTATGGCCAGTATCATCTACCGCGGGGAAAAAATCCTGCCCTTTCCTGTTTAATCGGGTTTGTATCGATGGATCGTGCGAAACAACAAAACTATAGTACTATACAGTACAAGTGACAGTTCACTGGGCCGTCGTGTCGTCTACTCCTCCGCCGTAAGAGTGGAGCGCTCGCTTTCATAAATCTTCTAGTCCCTTTCACCGACATGTGGGACATCAAGCTACCGGGTCCACGTGCCATACCGGAATACAGTGCAAAGCAGCCGGGGTGAAGCACCCTAGTCATCGCGCCGGCGTAGTAATGAGCAATGAGGCGTCAAATCACAAAGTTGCACCTTTCCCGCAGTTAAGTTGGAGGGACGAAGTAATAATGCTAAAAAAGAAGTTGGAGGGACGAAGCAACCATCATTTCACTCGTTGTTGAATCCGCTTCTCCCTCATCTTCTTCAACTTAACCACGTGTTGCTTCTGCCGTTGTTCTGCCTCATGTGGGACGCGGATCGGCTTGGTAAGCCACTGACACGTGGGACCACATGTTAGCAAACCGCCAGGATAACATCCTCCGAAAATAAGAAACCTCCCCGCCATCCGCACGGCAAAATCACCTCCTTTTTACTAATCTTGATTCTATAATTTTTTAGATCAATATAATTGAGATTTGTATAGATAGCACACAGGAGCAAAACCAAGTGGTACGGTTTAGGCATCCACAATGTGTAGCCAAATGTGAAAATAGCTTTTGGCATCGTGGGAACCATTGTGGACGGTGTTGCCAAAGCCAAAAAGATGGAACCAAAGCTCCCTGATTGATTGATTAAAGGAATAGAAAAATGCAGCGTCTCTCCTCTTTCTCCCATGCTTGGACGCATGTAGTACAGTATAAAGCACAAAGTCTACTCCCCTGTCCCTTCTATCACAAATCACAAAGCAGTGAGGATTCAAATCACAAAAGCACGGACGAAGCAACCATCATTTCACTCTTCGCTGACTCTGCTTCTCCATCGTCTTCTTCGAGAAACCATCTCACCGCACTAGTACTCCTAGTAGTACTAGTAAAGGACTTCCTGGATGCAAATAAGGCGGTTGTCTCAGCTTGCAGGCGGCACTTGCGACCGACTTACCATGGTCTCCCTCAATGGTGTTCTCCGTCGAACGCACTTTGCCAAACCACAAAAAAATATCGTCGACGTCACCGCAATGGGGAAGGAAGTCAAATATAGTTACTACCTCCATCTTTTTGTACACAAGGCCAATATATCAAAATTACAATTTGCAAAGGGACACTAACACTAATCGAGGCAAAATTGATGGGGTTAGCAACCAAGGACATCAATATCCCCTGCATGCATGCGGAAGTGAGAAGGTTGGTTTGCATGGCGCTACATTAATCAAGCGATGAGGAGTGAGATGGTTAGCTCTTTGGTCTTTCGAGAAAAAAAATACGCATTAATTGACACGTGAAACGAGGATTTGTATCGATTAATTCCCGCGAAGGAAAACCCCACCTTTCTTTTTTAACACTAGTACTCCTAGTACGCACGTACTTACCCTGTTTGGGTCTAGGCCTTGCATTGCCAAAATTCGCCACACATTTTTGCCAAGCTTGCCTAAAGTTTTCAAAATGAGAAGGAGGTACACTTGTGCACGGCTGTCGCGGTCGCACCGCACCCTCACACGGTCGCTCCTGCACGCTGCGGTCGCACCGCACCCTCACATAGTCGCTCCTGCACACCACAAACCCAACCAAGGGAACGCACCCTCACTGACACGTGTTGTCGCATGTGAACAAACCAAACTCAGCCATCCTATCGCTGACACATAATTTTCGTTCATAGAGTATGTTTATCCAACCGCATGTTGGGGAGTATTCGTACGGCCCGTGCGGTGGTCTGTTGGGGAAGAAGAAGAGGTGAGGAAGAAGGAAAGAAGGGTTAGGAGACGTAGGATATTCATCCAACCGCCTGAAATGGTAGACTAACCCAAGTCAGGCGACTTGCATAACAAATATAGTATGTTTTTACACAGCAAAAGATCCATAAAAACAACAACATAAAGAAAAACTATCACTGCTTGCGGAAAGAGACGGCCTCGTCGTCTTTGGCTACCGGCGCGAACCAGCCGTTGCTGCCGACGTGTGTCTCCGCACCATGGTTGTCCTTGGCCTCCATCTACTCGTTCAAGCGGAGCATGCGGGCGCTCTGCACGGACGAGAGCACAGCCCGGTTCAAGTCGAGGACGTCCAGTTCCGCCTGCAGGAGGGCCTCGATGGCAGCGGCATCCGCGCGCTCCGCGTCAAGTTGAGCCTCCGCCGCCCGGTTCAAGTCGAGGACGTCCGGTTCCGCCTGCAGGAGGGCGTCAATGAGAGCGGCATCCGCGCGCTCTGCGTCGAGTTGAGCCTCTGCCGCCCGGTTCATGTCCAGGATGTCCTGTTCCGCCTGCAGGAGGGCCTCGATGGCAGCGGCATCCGCGCGCTCCGCCTCAAGTTGAGCCTCCGCCACCCGGTTCACATCCACGACATCCGGTTCCGCCTGCAGGAGAGCCTCGATGGCAGCGGCATGCGCGCGCTCCGTGTCGAGTTGAGCCTCCGCCTCCCGGTCCTCCTTTAGTATCGCTATGTTGAACCGCTAGTCAGCCTGCACCATGGGGGACTCGGACGCCGGCACGAAGTCGACGTCCATCGTCTCATACCCATTGGGGCCTTCTGCGCCGTGACCTCCGCCATGAACATTGGGTCGGCTTCCTCCTCCTCGTAGCTTGGCTCCAGAGAACTCAGGGATTGGCCCGCCGCAAAGCGAGCTTGGGAACGGAGGTCTGTGGCACCGACTGCCGCCGCGATTTCCGCGCGGCGCTCCGGTGTCAGCATCTTCTAGTAAGTGATCTCTTGGTGCACCATGGCTTTCCGACAAACTAGGGGATGCTTGATGCGGGCTAGGGGATCGAAAGGTGGGGGAATGGGCTAGATATTTGGTGTGGTTTTAGGGCAGTGGCTGGCGTAGGCTGAGCAACGAAGGTTCTTGTGTGAATAGTGGTTTCGGTGACGACTGGTCAATTGGTTTTGACTGTACATCGCTCTTGTCGCGTTCGCATTGCATCCCGGCATGCTGGACCCTCCACGTCGCTCACTGAATGGAACGCGCTTCGTCTTGCGTTTTCGCTCGCTTGTGGGACCACAGTTGAGAGCAAACTGACGTCCCTCCCCCTCCCCCGCCCGCGTCATTTATTATACCACCACTCCCTCCATTTTATGTGGAGTAAATAAAAACAGAGGGAGTATACTACGGATGAGGATCCCCTGACGTGGCCGAACACATTGAGTAACTGACATGCGGGGCCTAGCAAGCATGGGGTCTGCCAGTAAGTGACCGAAAGGGAGGGTAAGGCAGGGATACCTACATCAGAGGATCCACTTCCACTATACTACTACTTTGACCAAATGTTAGAGTAATAATATTGACATGCAACTTACACAAATGTTAGAGTAATAATATATGACATGCAACTTACACAAAGCATACAGGGTCTAATGCATTTTTCGAGGCTAACTTTGACCAAATGTTAGAGTAATAATATATGACATGCAACTTACACAAAGCATACGGTCAATTTCGTATGTGAAAGGAGTTTCCAATGATATAATTTTCACATTATACATCTCATGTACTATTAATCTTGTCAATAGTCAAATTGGAAACCATCTCGAGTACAAATCTAGGAGTACGTATGAATCTAACAATATTGATTGGGCGTTGTTGAATGTTGATACCTTTTTGATCATAGTAGAGATACTTTGACTACACATAAAACTTATATGTAAACTAGAAAGGATAGGAGGGAGTATATTGTACGCTCAAAAACGAAACGAACGTTGAATACCCTTCGTATATGATTTGCGGATGCTATGATCACCGGTTCAAAATTTTGAATCCGCCTTAGGTATCACGTGCCCCCACTCGTTCCCTCTCGATTTCATCTCGGGGTCCGGAGATCTATTGAAAGAGGACTAGGGTGGGTACATGCGAATGATACTCGATGGAATGTTCAAATGAGGCATGCGGGGGGATGGACTCGACTGGAGGGCGACATGATCGATGGAGAAGAGGGTTGGAGAGGAATGAGAAATAAGCAAATGCCACATGATTACACTTGAACGGCTCAAATAAACAATAAGTTGTCTCGCTTGGCATACATAGTGAAAGGCCTAATGCGCAACGCGGAGCACTGACGCTCGAATATGGCTGGGAAAACAGGGAAACCGACATGTGGGGCACACCCGTCGGGACAACGTAGCGCAGACTAGTCCAATGGAGGAGCTGGCCCACGACCTCCTCGCCACCGACAACCGTTCATGTGGGTCGTTGGGGCTAACAATGGGGCGCAGCTCCAGCACCGCCTCTGGACACGGCGACCGCGGTGAGCGACACGCTCATATCGTCCCTAGACACGGTCGGTTTCAGTGTGACGAGGGTGGCGTTAGTGCTGTGGCATGACCAACGGTATGTTTGGTTTGTGCCCCAGGTTGCCCCATCAAAGCATTGGGTAGCCAAAATTTTGGTTGACGTATTGGTTGCCCATGATTTGGCCAACATTGGCAAGAAAAATGAACTAGAGTTGGCTAGAGTTCATTGGCATGCCAAAGAAATGGCAACCATCCAAACAAAGACCAATCTTTGGGTCATGACCAAAATTTTGGTTGAGGTATTGGTTGCCCATGATTTGGCCGACATTGGCAAGAAAAAAGAACTAGAGTTGGCTAGAGTTCATTGGCATGCCAAAAAAATGGCAACCATCCAAACAAAGACCAATCTTTGGGTCATGACCAAAATTTTGGTAAGGTGCACTTTGGCCACAATCCAAACACACCCCAACACCCGGCTCATCGAGGATGCACGGGGCGCCGTGACGCGTCCGCGGAGTGGTGTAGCGCAGCCAACTGCATCCTCTGGACCTGTGACCATGCCGGGTCGTCTTGCTTTTTCAATGACATGCGGGGATCGCATGTGAGCAAAGGGCATCTCCAACATTGCCACGACCGCTGCTGACTACCCTGGCACACCAAAACCCTCGTCCCTCGCGCCGTCGCGCGGTGCGTTCCCAGCCGGCGCCAGCTGCCCGCATTCATGCTGTCCGTTCGTATGTCGTCGTTAAGAGGCTCGGTACCCGAAGAACCAACTCCGGCGACTTAATGACGCACCCGTACACTTGGCCTCACCAGAATGCGCTACTTAAAGCGGCAACGCCCAGCTAACCGCCACACCATAGCGCATTGTCCTCCTACCTGGCACCACATCCGCCATGACCGCAAGTGCGAACGCTCTGCGGGAGAGCTTGTCTTCGGGGATGAAGCTCGAGGTCGCCGCCCTCGCTCAACAAGTCGCCTCTCGCGACGCAATAGCGGCGTAGCCGGACGCGGACACGACCGCACAAGCGGTGGCCACGCTGGAGGCCGACGACAGGAGCACCATCAGCCACGCGTCCTACTTGCCGCCGTCCAACGTCCGGCACCGCCGAGGTCGGGGACTCCTCCGAGGATGAGTAGGGCATGGGAGGCGGCAGGGCATGGTGTGCCAATTGGCCGGTCCGTATCCCGTGTTCTACTCTTCCTCGCCGGAGACCGCACCTTCACTTCACGGGTCTTGAACCCCACGCCCGTACATAGAGATCGCAGGTGGAGGACGTCGGTCACCGCCATAGAATAGGTTTAGGGTCGGGTTTCTTTTATTTTTCTGTCCTATAGAAGTTCGAAATGTAATGAAAACCTGTCGTGTTTGCATTAGTCTCGGCCAGTGTATATGAACTTTCACAATATTATACATATTGTAGGAGTACTAGCAAGATGCTCGTGCGTTGCATGGAAGATCAAGATCTTGTGGGAGAAAAGGATGAACGAGGGAAAGCCTTATCTGCAAATGTGGAGAGGAGTGTGGGTAAATTTTCATAGTTTCCTTCCTGTCCGTTAGATATAGATCGGACGACCTATATTGCAGGATGACAGGTACACCATCATCACCAACTCTTCTTTTTATTGAACCGAGACAAATCTAACATGCGAAGTAAAATAAACACATAGGGTCTATACATACACAAATTATCTTAGGCACTCCAATAGTAGCCTAATGCTAGTCTTACAAAGGGCTACGTAGCTGCTACGTATACTTTCCATCTAATCTATATATGCCCCCTGATTTTTAGGTGGGGTGGGCCTAATCCTCTCCTTTAATCCAATCAAATAGTCCCACATCACATCAGTTCATAACTTTACGTAAACCATTACTTGGATGTAGCATTGCTCCCAATAGTACGTCCACTACACATTCACGCATTTCACATGTTTCTACATCTAGGGGAACCTACGAAAGGGTTAACGTAAATTTCCTCTCTCTCTCCTCCCCTGATTTTCATGGTGGTGGGCCCCTCCCTCCCCCAATCTACAATCAACAGCTCACACATTTCACATTACGTTAATTACGTAACCAGGATTACGTAGGTGTAGCATTACTCGTCCTAAAAAACCAACTAAGCCAACCTTCCAGCATATCGCGCGGGAAAAGACCCGGCTGTGCCGTTTTAGTCGGGATTACCAGATTACCAGTAGTAGTATTGATTGATCGCGCGAATCAACATTTTTTTTGAGGGGGCGAAACACCTAGTTTAAAAGGAAAAAAGCGGTACACTCACATCACTCCTGTCGCGGTCGCATTGCACCCCACACATGTTCGGTCCTGCACACGGCTCACGCAAACGGAACGCGCTTCGGCTTGCCTCTTCACTGACATGTGGGACTCCACTTGGAGAAACCGACCATGCGCCAAACTCCCCCCGCCCCCAGCACGAAAATCCTCCCCCCCCCCACACACAAAAA
>NC_057801.1:459470787-459480301 GCF_018294505.1 Triticum aestivum
CCTCCCCGCTGCGCTAATACATCGGCGCCGCAGTTTGTCGAGGGGACGCACGGCGATCCTCTCGCTCCAACAGTACGCTCTCATAGACTGCCGTCCTCTAGCCGCACCGCCACCTCTGGCTACATTCTTGTGGAGGTGCACGGCGGTCAGCGCCGCCACTGCTAGCGACATTCGTGTGGAGACGCACGGCGGTCAGCTTCTCCCACGGTACGTGCATTCTATACTGAGGCCCCGCTCATGTTAGTGTAGCGCTGAATGTTAGCTGATAGACGTTGTTAATCTCACTGTTTGCCGAAGTAGTTTACTGTCAATATGCTCTGCTTAAGAAGCTTCCTTGCCCTGTTCTGCACTCAATCTGCTTAGCTGAGATGGCATGCCAAGGCTGATTAGTTGCTAAAATATCCTGCCATATATTTATTGTGACGTAGATTGCCATGGTCTAGTAGCCAATCTGTTAGGTGAAATAGCTCTACACCATTTTATACTCGATCTTTGTTGCTGCGATGGCCTTCGATAGTTCGATGGCTGTGTGCTCGGCCTCATTGACTGCTAAAATAGCCTGCCATAATTTAGCACTCAAATCTGTTTGCTGAATTAGCTTTACATATATTTCGTTACATAGATCTGCTTGTCCAAATATCTTGCCATAGCTTTAGACATCAACCTAGGTATTTTTTTCCTGGACTTCATAAAAAAGCATATATGTTTTTCCTATAATATGTAGTAGAAGAACTAATTTGTATGTCTAACAGATGGACATGACTTGGATAACTTCTGCTCGAAGATTCTCCGCTGCATATGTCGAGGGGGTTGAAAACTTTATGGACTTTATCAGAGCTGAGTACGGTGGTCTGAAATCAGATGTGCTATGCCCGTGTAGCAGTTGTATGAATTCAGTTACAAGACCCCAGTCAACTGTGCAAAATCATCTACACTTGTATGGGATGTCGGTCACATATACTAGGTGGGTTCATCATGGTGAAGCTGTGAACGTCAATGTTATTGACTACGTGGAAGCAGCAGATCACCATCTTGATCTGCCTGATGCTCAGGTGGAAGAGGAGGAGGAGGTGGTGGTGGCGGAGCCAGTGAGTTTGACCAACTTTGAAACAATGCCACGAAATGCTCATGCATTCCGTGAACTTTCACCTGCAGAAGAAAAATGGTGGGCCCGCATGTTGGAACAATGCAACATTGTTATCACCCCAGGAAAGAAGTTGTCAGTATTCTTAGCTATGGTCACCTTTCTTCAGGTGAAGACATCTGAGCGGATGACCAACAAATCATTCGATGCGATGTTGGCTGCTTTCCGCAAATCTTTCCCAGATGGGTCTAAGCTACCACACACCTACAGTAAAATGAAGAATTTCCTTCATGTAGTTGGAATTGGATACGATATGATCCATGTTTGTAAGAATAATTGTGTTCTGTTCCGGAAGGATTATGCCAACTTAACTGAATGCCCGAAATGCAAATCATCAAGATGGAAAGATGGCGATGCTGTGAAGAGGATTCCTCATAATGTTCTGAGACATTTTCCAATTACACCAAGATTGCAGAGGTTGTTTCATGATGCTGAAACAAGAGAGGATGTACTGTGGCATTCTAGGAACTAGGAGTACAAAGATCAGAATGTAATGAGCCATCCATCTCATGGTAGTGAGTGGAAAAGCTTCAATGATAAACACAAAGAGTTTGCTGCTGACCCGAGAAACATTAGACTTGGCTTAGCTTCAGATAGATTTAACCCATTTGGCCACTAGAGCGCCACATATAGCATGTGGCCAGTGCTTGTTATCCCTTACAACATGCCTCCAAATGTCTGCACCAAAGAATCAAACTACATGATTGCCTTGCTCATCCTAGGTCCAAAAAGTCCTGGAAAGGATTTTGATTTGTTCATGGAGCCTCTTGTGGAGGAACTTCAACAACTATGGAAGGGTGTTCTCACTCGAGACCTATATAGCAGCCCACCAGCTGATTTCTTTCTGCATGCTATTGTAATTTGCTGCATCCATGATTATCCGGCTTTGGGCACTATGTCAGGGCGAACGACACATGGTTACAATGCATGTGTTCGCTGTGACAGGAATCCGTTGCCATACGCAATACTTAGCAAGATCTGTTACATTGGACACCGTCGTTTCCTTGCAAAGGACAAGCCGCATCCTAGAAAATACCGAAGACATGTGTTCAATGCAAAGCATGAAAACCGTGATGTGCCAAAGAGGCTCACCGCCGATGAGTTGCAAGTGGAATTAGAGAAGATCAGGCATATTACACCAGGAAACCATCCTGGTAATGGTAGCAGGAAAAGGAAGTGTGGCACGATAGAAGAGAGATTATTGTTTACCTGCAGGTCCACTTTGTGGGACTTGGAGTATTGGAAAGATTTGGATCTGTGGCATAATCTTGATGTGATGCTCATCGAGAAAAATATATGTGACAACATTATCGGCACACTTCTTAACATTGAAGGCAAGACGAAAGATACCTTAAAATCTAGGATTGATTTGACACACCTAGGTATCAGAAAGGATTTGCAGGTGCAAGATGAAGGTAAACCATGGGATATGGCACCAGCTGTGTACGTCTTGGACAAGGTAAAAAGAAAAGAATTCTGCGAGGTCCTGTCATGTGTGAGATTCCCACATGGATTTGCTTCCAACCCTAAAAGGAGAGTCAATGCAGATGGAAACAAGGTACAAGGGTTGAAAACTCATGACTGCCACATCCTACTTCAAAGGGTTTTTCCTGTTATCCTTAGAGGATTGGGCCGCCCTGACTTATACAGAGTAGTTGCAGAGTTGGGACAATTCTTCAGGGAACTTTGCAGTAGAAATATCAGGATAGATACTTTGGAGCGTCTTGGAGACAAGATACCAACTATCCTATGCGACCTTGAGAAGATATATCCTCCAGCCTTCTTTGATGTGATGGTGCATTTGGCTGTTCATCTACCTGATGAGGCACTACTTAGAGGTACAGTATAGTATGGTTGGACGTACCCTATTGAAAGGCAGCGGCACTTTCAAGGGCTATGTTAGGAACAGAGCTAGACCTGAGGGTTCCATTGCATAGGCCTACATTGCTACAGAAGCGTTGACATTCTGCTCAAAATACATTGAAATAGCTAATCAGCTTAGCAAAGAGGTGGGTGAAGACAATCCCGGGCTCAATGTTTTCGATTATTCTGTTTGAGTTACAGGGAAGAGTCGACAAGAGGACAAACCTAAAGATTTGGACAAAATGGTTTGGTATGTGTTGAATAACTGTCCTGAGATACTACCTTATATCAAGTAAGTGTAGTACTGCATCTTATACATCGTAATCTACTAAACTTGTAGCACATTCTTATATATTTAGATGTTTGACGCGATCACTATGTTGTGCAGCTTCTACAAAGAGGAGTTACTGCCACAAAATCCAAGAAACATTGACAAACTGGTTATGGCAGGATTTGCGAAATGGTTCAAGAACCATGTAAGCTTTTGAAGTGCACTGTCAGTTTTTTTAATATATTGAGTACGTAAGATGATCAGCTTGTCTATTTTCTAACCATAGGTTAAGAAGATGCGGGAGGATGGGCAGGTAGTTGATGATGCCCTTTACTCACTAGCAATGGGTCCTGATACTCGGGTAAGACATTATGAATCTTGCGTTGTTGGAGATGTGCGCTACAACACCCTTGCACGAGACAAAGGCAGGAAGACACAAAATAGTGCCATCATGAGCACGGATACGTATGACAAAGAGATAACTGAAATGTATGCTAACATAACAGACATTGTTCAGTTGCAGTATATCTCCAGTTTCGAGGATCATCAGTGTGTGGTTCTATTGTGCTGTCGTTGGTATAACCTGTTTTCCAGGATTGCAAAACCTAGAGCTGATGATTATTTCAAATCCATAAATGTCAAGGCGGCGTACAAGACCAACGAGCCTTTTATTTTGGCAAATCAAGCAACACAAATATTTTTTTTGGAAGACACATTTGCACGTAGCGATGACTGGAGAGTATTGCAAAGGTTTGAGCAGAGGAATTCGTTTAATGAAGTTGCACAACAAGATGATGCTTACACTGCTCCTAATGTACAAGATAACACAGATGTTCCTAATATCTTTGAGAACCATCACGTCAATGACGCCGGCGAAAAGATTGTCTGTCGTGCTGTGGACATACAAGAGTTGATCAAGAAGAAGCCAATGTTCGAGGACGTTTAGGACGAAGAAGATGATGACACCGTGGGGAATTACGATTCAGACTGATACACATGGCGAAAATGTTGATGCTGCTGCTGCGGATGATGATTACATTGCTTTTGTCGTATTTGCCTGTCAGAAAACGTTTTTTATCTACTATGTGAAATTGTGTTTGCTATGACAACTGAAACCTGATGAACATGTTGTTTAGTATTTTGCTGTGAGAACATCACTTGTTATGTATGCTGATTTGTGTTTGGTGATTGTATGACAACTAAAACATGATGACATTGTTGTTTAGTTGTACTCGTATTTGGCTTTGAAACTTGAATTTGATGACATAGTTTGCTGTTGGACTGCAATTTGCTCGATGTCTTCGAATGAGAACAAAGCTGACCCAACAGGGCCTTTGCTATTTATTTATTTATGTGAGGAAAAGGGGATACCCCCTGATTTCCGTTAATAGAAACCATTAGATGTTCACAACACTACGCCCAGCCTGCTACACAGGTTTCATTTATTACTAGTTTCAGCAAAGTGCTCATGTCGTAGCCACTGAATACATCATGAGTGTTACATACACTGCAAATAAAGAGACAATCATCCTACAGAGTACATCGATTTTGCCCATTATCTTCACAAGCTCTTTCATCTCCTCATTGTTGTCAAGGCCGTTCAGCAGCTGTTGCTTGGCCATGATCAGAGGAACTGCATCTTTAACCTTCTGCTCTGCATCTTCCTCTTCTGCCGTTCCTTCACTTACTTGTCCAACACCCCAACCTACTGCTATTAGGATTCCTCGGTTAACCAAATAATCAGCGTAGTTGCATTCCCCCACATCAGCAACTTCCCAGAAATAAAAATCACACGAATCTTCCCTTTTTTGCATGAATCAAATTGGAAGATCATCAACCAAACTATTAAAAAAATCAGCAACTGAAAGCAGCAGAACAACACTTAAACATATTATTACCCCATGATTCGGGTATTTGTAGAAGACTCGGCCAGGGTTGCAGATTGTGGTTGAGACACGACGGATGACTCTGCGTGATTTGCAGCAGTGGCACCACACCAACGACAGCGGGGTGTGATGAGCAATCATCTGCGGTGCCCGTGCCGGTGGGGGTGTGATGAGACCCACAGACGATGGTACGGGTGGCAACTTGGCGCATATTGTTGCCTGCTGAAGAGCAGGTGGACGAGCAGCCAGCGGACATGGTTGTTGCGGCCAGAGCTTCTGATGCTAGGTAGAGTAAGTAGAGAAGAGGAGAAGTGAACGTTGGATATGTCGGTTTCATTACTTGCAGAGTAGCATAGCACCATATATAGTCATAGTCTACGTTTGGATTCGAACCAGCTACAGGAGCACGTCTTTCTTTTTTCTAAAAATCGGCAACGTCTCTTTACTGGTACACTAGCTTGTTCTATACGCCTTCCCAAGTCTTTGATTTTCTTTCCCTTTTTTTGCGAGGAAGGAAGGAGGACAAAAAATGAGAGTTCCTCGGACTCGAACCCACGACCTCTCGGTTGAAAACCAAGGGTGCTAGTCACATGTGGCGAACGTTCCTTGTGAGGAGGACGGCAGACGAACGCATTTGCCTCGTAGTTTTGTTCCTATATATAAAAAGTATGCTATGTTGGATGTTAGTCCACAAACGATTCTAGCAGCAGTGACCGTTGGATGTTAATCCAACGGCCGTGCTGCTTCTTCAATATCTGATCTTCTTGCTCCAGCCGCCCAAACCAGCTCCGGTGGGACTGCCTGCTCCCGCCTCCCGTGGCCGTCTATGCTGCCGCACAGGCCGCACCGCCCCACCCTACTTCATTGCTGGTCAGGCCATTCCTCTACTCACCCACACCTCCTGTTATTTTCCGGCGATGACAACCGAACCAGTAAACCCTCGTACTCCCCACCGCGTGGGCAACCATTGCCGAGTCTTCCCTGGCTCCGTGTCGTTCCCTTCCTAGGCCTCACCGTCGTCCACCGCCATGGTGCTCTCGGCGCGGCCTGGTCAACATGGTCAACAAGCAACATCCATCGGCCATGGACTGTACGCGCAAAATAATGATTCCTCCACCTGACAGCTGGGACCCACCGGAAGGGCCTCTGTATTTCGTGAAAAAAACGTTCGCCCCGGTGACATGTCGGACCCACCAGCTATATCTTCGCACGCAAGGAAGTGCCTCCTTATTACGAACAAAAAAATGAATACCCCCCTGCTAGCTGGGACCCACCATAGTGGGAGGATGACTTGTGGGCCAACTAAGTTGACGGGGACGGAGGGCTTTGTCAACTTAGTCAATATGAACGATTCTAGCTCCAGTGACCGTACGATGTCCATCCAACGGCCGTAGTGCTTCTTTAACCTTTGGTCTTCTTGCTCCAGCCTCCCAAAGCAGCGCCGGTCGTGCCGCATGCTCCTGACTCCCGTGGCCGGGTATGCTGCCGCGGAGGCCTCACCGCCCCCTACTATTCCCACCGCCGGCCAGGCCCTGCGGCGACGGCAGCCTCACATCGCAGCCGAACAAGTGAACCCTCGTACTCCTCTCCATGTGGGCTTCCACTGCCGCGTCTTTTCCGGCTCCACGTCGTCCCCTTCCTAGGCCTCGCCGTCGTCCACCGCCGTGGTGCTCTCAGCGCGGCGTTGTCAACGTGTTCAAGGAACGACTTCCACCGGAAGAGTACTGTACGTGGAGAGGCTAACAGCTGGGTCCACGGCCACAGCCCAGTTTTTTTGTGATTTGCCAAGTAAGTCGCTTTGTCAAGCCTGTTGGGCTGCAAATCTTTCAAGACGAGGAGAGCTTTCATTCGGCTGGCCGAGAAAATGGCCCATCAGTAATGAGAAATGGGTCATTTTTAAAACACATCAAACCGGCAATTAGTTTCAAATATCTTTTTTCATTTCAAGATTTTAAATTACATTAATTTTTATGCATGGAGAATTTCTTGGATTTTATATTGATATACATTTATTTTTAAAATCAGTTTGAATGTGAGTCGAAATTTCGGGATTAAAAACAGTTCGGACCGCACCGAAATATGCAAAATTTCATATAATTTTTTAGCCGTGGCCACAATATGGGCTGTAATGCTAACAAAAAGAATATGGGCTAAAAAACCTTAAGAATTAGCAAATGGGCTGTAAATTATTAGAAATAATGGCAGATGGGATGTATGCTGTTTTCCACATATTTGAGGCTTTCGTAAAAAAAAGGTTGACGCACAAGCAGTGACTATTGGATGTCCATCCAACGGCCGTCATGCTTCTTCAATCTCTGCTCTTCCTGCTCTAGCCGGTCAAACAAGAGCCGGTGGGACTGCCTGCTCCCTCCTCCCCGCTGCCGCTGTGCTGCCGCGCAGGCCTCACTGCCCCACCGTACTCCCATCGCTGGCCTAGCCATCCCTCTACTCACCCACACCTGATGTTATTCTCCAGCGACGGCAGACGAACCAGTAAACCCTCGTACAGTCGTACTCCCCTCCGCGTGGGAAACAACTACCGAGTCTTCCCTGCCTCCGTGTCGTTCCCTTCCTAGGCCTCGTCGTCGTCCACCGCCCTGGTGCTCTCAGCGCGGCCTGGTCAACGTGGTCAACGACCAACATGCATCTGAAGTGGACGGTACGTGGAGAGGCTGACAGCTGGGTCCATGGCCGCACGCAAGGAAATGCCTCCTTATTACGTGCAAAATAATGATTCCTCCACCTGACACCTCGAACCCACCGAAAGGGCCTCTGTATTTCATGAAAAAAACGTTACCGCCACTGACAGCTTGGACCCACCAGCTATATCTTCGCACGCAAGGAAGTGCCTCCTTATTACGCAAAAAAATGAATACTCCGCCTGCTAGCTGGGACCCAGTAAGTGGCAGGCTGACTTGTGGGCCTACTAAGTTGACGGGGATGGAGGGCTTGGTCAACTTAGTCAATACTCTAGTGACCATACAATGTCCATCCAACGGCCGTAGTGCTTCTTCAACCTCTGGTCTTCGTTCTCCAGCCGCCCAAAGCAGCGCCGGTCGTGCCGCATGCTCCTGCCTCCCGTGGCCGGCTGTGATACCGCGGAGGCCTCACTGGCCCCTACTACTCCCACCGCTAGCCAGGCCATCCCTCTACTCACCCACACCCCCTATTATTTTACGGTGATGGCAGCCTCACACCACACCCGAACCAGTGAACCCTCGTACTCCTCTTCGCATGGGCATCCACTACTGCGTCTTCCCCAGCTCCACGTCGTCCCCTTCCTAGGCCTCGCCGTCGTCCACCGCCGTGGTGCTCTCAGCGCGGCGTGGTCAATGTGGTCAATGACCGACTTCCATCGGAAGAGTACTGTGCGTGGAAAGGCTGACAACTGGGTCCATGGCGGCCGCAAGGAAGTGCCTCCTTATTACGCGCAAAATAATTATTCCTCCACCTGAGAGATGGGACCCACCGGACGGGCCACCGTATTTCACGAAAAAACGGTTCCCCCCTGACTGCTGGGACCCACCAGCTACACCTTCGCACGCAAGGAAGTGCGTACGGGAAAAAAAATGATTCACCCCCCCGACTGCTGGGACCCACCAACTACATCTTCGCACGCAAGGAAGTGCGTCCGAGCAAAAAAACGATTCGCCCCCCTGACTGCTGGGACCCACCAGCTACATCTTTGCATGCAAGGAAGTGCCTGACAGTCGGGACCCACCTGGTCGAAGCATACGTAGCATTGTCATTCTGGTCGCGAACGTGTACGTACATATATACTGGTGGATGTAGAGGCGCGCACGTGTCGTAGTAGATGCGCGCACGTAGCATGTACATGTACGTACAGCGGCCAGGGTGCAAGAAAGAAAATACGGCCACGTATGTGTACATACGGCCGGGGTCTCGAACGCCTACTCGCGCATACATACGACGAGGGCTCGTGTTCATGGGGAGGCAACAGAATGCGTCGTGTTCATGGGGAGGCAACGGAATGCATCGTGTTCATCGGGAGGCAACGGAATGCGTGGGAGCCAACCGGCTGGGTCGGAACGGAATGCGTGGTCATGTTAATCAGGATGGCTTGGACGGAACAAGCGATGGAAATGAGGTCTTGCGTACCGCGCAACGGAGGAAACGGACCTCCTACATTCGAAACAGGGTCCTGTTGATCGAGAGGGGTGTGGCGTACCGCAAAACGACGGAAATGGACCTCCTATGGTCGAAACGGGGGTCCTGTTGATCAGGAGGGGTGTGGCGTACCGCAAAACGGACGAAACGGACCTCCTACGGTCGAAACGGGGGTCCTGTTGATCGGGAGGGGTGTAGCGTACCGCAAAATAGACGAAACAG
>NC_057801.1:459480746-459495089 GCF_018294505.1 Triticum aestivum
CGATTGATCGGCTTCAGTTAGCAGCAGTAGCGAAGGAATCGCTCGATCGGGTTCAGTTAACAGCCATCGATCGATCGCTCGGGTTCAGTAACGCGTAGCCTGCAGTGCAATCGCTCGGGTTCAGTTAGAGCCCAACGCCTCGCTCGGGTTCAGTTAGAGCCAATGCCTCGCACACACGCGCGTACCTGTACGAGAGAAACGCGCATCGCTCGGCCCCCGACCTCCTACCGTAACCAACAACTCCCTGAAATTTTCCTCCCCTCGCATCTACCATAGTTTTATCCGTCATGGACGGCCCAAAGAATGTCATGCAGCTGCGTCTCCGGCCCGCCCAGGATGAAAAGCCCATTTTCTATCATGATTGTTTGTCATAGAAGTAGGAGCCCACCACATCTATGATTATACCGGGTTTTATCACAATTATCGTCATAGAAGTGTCATATGTATGACAGAATTTTTTTTCGTTCGGCCCAAAATGTCACGGATGTGTCTTTTTTTGTAGTGGTAATACCCTACTTCCTGCTTGATTGATTTTGATGATATGAGTATTACAAGAGTTGATCTACCACGAGATCATAGAGGCTAAACCCTAGAAGGTAGCCTATGATTATGATTGTTGTTGTCCTACGGACTAAACTCTCTGGTTTATATAGACGCCGGAGGGGGCTAGGGTTACACAGAGTCGGTTACAGAGAAGGAAATCTACATATCCGAATATCCAAGCTTGCCTTCCACGCAAAGGAGAGTCCCATCCGGACACGGGACAAAGTCTTCAATCTTGTATTTTCATAGTCCAACAGTCCGACCAAAGTATATAGTCCGGTTGTCCGAGGACCCCTTAATCCAGGACTCCCTCAGTAGCCCCTGAACCAGGCTTCAATGATGATGAGTCCGGCGCACAAATTGTCTTTGGCATTGCAAGGCGGGTTCCTTCTCTGAATACTCCATAAAAGAATTAAAAGAATTAGAACACAAGGATCGTGTCCAGCTTTGCAAAACAAATTCCACATACCATCGTAGAGAGTATAATTTCCCACAAATCTAAATTGCCGACAGCTTTTTACAACATCACGCCCTGGCCCGGTCTTTATTTGAACCGTTTTCATAACCAGCCACTACATGCTGCGAGGCGGTTTTATTGGCATGTCTTGTCGAAGCAGAGATCGTGTCCCCCTTATCACGAGATTCTCATCAATATAGGTGTGGGTAGCCCAATCGTGTTTGTTTAATAATACTCCTCGATTTTAGGCAAGTCCCAAACGGTCACGCGGGGGATGCTTGATATTCGTCCTCTTTATAAAGGGGAGCCAAGGCTTGTCCTTTTTTTCCATGCTCGATCCTTCCCCTCTCGCACCTTGAGTCCCAACACCCAAGGCTCAAGCTAAAGCGCTTCGGTCCTTCGAACATGTCCGGATCCAATCTTCAAGGCCGGTGGATGGCCTCCTCCATCACAGAGGAGGACATCCGGAAGCTTAGGGAGGCCAGGTATCTCATCGCCGAGATTCCGCATAGGCTACCTGCTCAAGGGCAGGTCGTCCCCACTCCCGAACCCAACGAGAGCGTTGTTTTTATCTCCCACTTTCTCCGAGGGCTTGGTTTTAGCTTTGATCCCTTCGTAAGAGGGCTCATGTTCTACTACGGACTAGATTTCCACGATCTAGCTCCGGATTCCGTCCTTCACATCCCGTTGTTTATCATCGTGTGTGAAGACTTCCTCCGCATCACCCCCCACTTCGGCCTATGGCTCAAGACCTTCAATGTGAGGCCGAGGGTGATCGACGGGCGTCACACAGAGTGCGGAGGCGCTATAATAAGCAAAGGCACCGACGCCCCATGTCCAAAGGGTTCTTTCATGGAGACTTCTGATTTATGGCAGCGGGAGTGGTTTTACATCACCGCCCCCCGAGGTACAAAGCGGGTGGTTGCTCCAGCGTTTCGCCCGGGCCCTCCACCGCAACTAGCGTCATGGGTCAACAAGGGGTTGGACTGGGGGCCGGTTAATGACATGCTGACATTGGAAAGCCGCATCCGAGACCTCCTCAAGAGGGATGTCAGTCTTGTCAAGATGATGCAAGTGATGCTGGTTCATCGAGTCCTGCCCTGCCAACGTCGTCCTCTCCGTATGTGGGAGTTCAACCCGGAAGGACCGTGAACCGTTCAACAATTCTTCGGCTTGACACTCATAGAGATGTATGAATCATTCTTCGGATCACGAATAAAGTGTCCGGACACCACCGAGGACGCGGGTCTGAATTGCAACCGCCCCGATACCCAAGTAAGTAATTCCACTACCGAACGCACCATCCTTTATATTTATGGTAACATCATTCTAAAAAACCATTCTCTGCCAGGACTGGCTGAGGAAGGCGGAGAGGCTTAGGTGTCTGACCCCTCTTTCTGAAGGCTCGCCGAATCCTTTGTTTACCAGGATGCTTGACCGCGCGCCGTATCAGGTGCCGTCAGGAGAAGACGAGGAGAGGAATAGAGAATCCATAGATGGGCCTCATTTTTACACATCCAGATTGGAGGAGTTGGTGCCTCCGCGAAGGAGGATAATCGGGGAGGGGAATCTAAAATCCCTTCTCCTCAAGGTAAGAAAAGGTCCGCCTCTGAAGACTTGGAAACGGAGGCTTCCAAACGAGGGAAGAAACCCTCGCCAGAGGGCCCTGCCCTAGGGGGCGTCCTTACCGCGCAGTGCCCGCAAGGGGGCTAGCCCTCCACCGGGCCATAAGTAAAAGAGTACTTTGGTGAACATATCATGTTCTGTCTCTGAGGATAATGACCGAAACATATTTGTTGTAGTCCGGCTCGTAGCCCTTCTCCCCAGAGTTCGTCCTCAGGGGATCTTCCTCCGGAGATGATGGAGAGCAAGACGCCTCCCCTGCCTCCTCGTCACATGGGGCAGACGACCCCAAGGTGTCGTCACGGAGGATTTCTCCTGATCCACCAAGGCCAGAAGTTGACACTTCAGCTACCCGGAGTCTGGAATATCCAGCTCCCAAAGAGAGCCTCAAGAGGAGTCCGGGATTGTCCGGCACACAGCCGGACACACTAATGGGCCTTCTGGAGCAAGCTGCCATCTCAGAGACACATCGTGCCTTAATGGGTACGGTGGTTGAGAGGATTTCGTCTGCGAAAAGTGGTTTGAATGAAGCTTTTACGAGTGTACTGAGAGGCTTTGAGGTACACAAAAAAATGTATTTTTGATGGTTCCGCACATGCTGAGTGTGCTCTGTATAGATAGTAGCCCCTGAGACTCTGGTTGCCATCAACGTGGCGAACAGAGGATCGTAATCTCTAGTAATAAGTGCGCTGCTTTATGTGCAGGTGGCTGAGGGTCCGGTGGCCGACCAATCTGTTGATTTTGCTGAACTAAAGCGGCAGCTGGACGTGGTCGATGCCGACATCGCGCTTGTGAACAAGCGGCTTGACGAGGCCCAGGGTATGTATATTCGGCTTGTCAGCAAATTTTTAAGAGGAGCATGATGCTAATATCTATGATATGTTGTGACTGCAGATGGAGTTGCTGCCATGGAGACCCTTCGGGCGGAGCTTGCCCGAGCTAAGGAGCAAGCCCAGATAAGTGATGCGGCCGCTCTGAAGGCGGTCGAGGAGTTAAGAGCCGAACAGGTTGCTCATCACCGGAGCAAAGAAAAGATAGCCCAGATGGCTACCGAGCTGGAAGATGCCACCAGCCACCGTGAGCTCCTTGAAAAGGAAAATCAAGCAAAAGAGGCTGACCTGAAGAAGGCCCTGGAGGCAGCCAAGGAAACCCGCTCTGAAATGAGGGGGATGAGGGAGGAGCTTCGTGAAGCCGAAGATATCATGGCTGGGAAGCCCTATCTGTTGCGGATGAAATTCGGAGATCCGAAATATGCCCCTCTGGATCAGTTGTGGAGTGCGGTAGACTCATATGTGGACCTGGCAAAGAGTGCGGCTGATGCGACCGAGTTTTTCAAAGATCAGAAAGACCATAAGGCTGAGAGGTTATTCTGGTCGAAGTTTAGTGCCCCGACACGTCCACTACCATTGAATGAAAAGATGGCCGCATGGGACGAACTCCACAAGTTGGCCGGGCTTGCTATGAGGTCTATCGTGGATCATCTTTGGTCACAAGGATCAAAGCCGGACACCTATTTTTGATTGGTGCAACAATTCCATGGTGCTGTGTCGCATATCGATGCCGCGAAGAGGTTGGCGTGCATAGAGGGTGCGCGGATGGCTCTTGCCTGTGTTAAAACATACTAGGCTAGGATGGAACCCACTGCTATTGCAACCCGGAGTGCGGCGGACGGCCAGGACCCGGCCGAGCACTATTTCGAAGAAGTCTTAGAAGGCGCCCGTTTAATAGAGGCTCAGTGCTCGAAGAGTGCCATGTTCGAATGACATGTATCGCGATTGTAAAGACAATGCTATTTTGATTATAAAGGCTGTGTTTATACTTTTGCCCGAAAGTATTATAATGCCTCCTGTGCGGCCATTTATGTATATATATATATAACCTGAAAGTTTGTAGTCGTCGGCTTCAGCCCCCACGCATATAATGCGGGGGTGTTCGAGAAAACGCATAGTCACACTTGATCCAACGTCTTGGTCCGTTAAGGAGGTGATAGCGCGGCGAACCAGGCAATCGGACTATATAGCTTTAACACTTTCAGTTAGCCGGAGGAGTTTGACGGTGGGGCTACTATATAGCCCCTGGTACCTTCGCGTTCAGCCGGATATGGTGCACGTATGTACGTGACCGGGAAACCGGTCCTTCGTTGATGCGGAGGAATCGTGAAGATTCCACTGGGTCATCGAGTGGTTGACTAGTCTCGCGTTGTATCATGACAGTCAGTTTTCGGCTTTCTCTACTGAGGTGCTCGTCCAGATGAACCGGGGCACAATCGCAGTAGTTCTCCCGGTGCCGCCTTAGCTGATAGAACGGAACATAAGGTAGCAAAACACGGGAGCCGGGCAAACCCAACATTTGACCAAAGACATGATTCAGAGCTGATGCATATAAGGCCAAACTCGCGATGCCGAACACTCCCTAAGGTATTCGGACTTTATAATGTGTACTGGGCTGAATAACGCCCTTGACAATAAGCCCTGAGTTTCCAGGTATGAGCAGTAGTCTGGTGTGACAAAAATGCCGAAAAGGCTAGTATCCCTCCCGGTTATATAAAGTTTCTGGAGGAGAAGAAGCAACAAGAGACATTAAAAAGGTTTACGCAGGGTCTTAATCTAAAAAGAAACCTTTGAGCGGGGCCCTGCTGCACGTCTGCGCCTTTACCTCCGTTGTGCCATATCCTGGAAGGGTGTAGCACGACGATCATCTGTAAAAGAAAAGAAAAAACCCAGGTGAAAGACTTCGTGCGAGGTGTTAATCTGAATGAACCATGAAAATGTAATATGCTATTGTATTGATAGGGTCGAGCCAAACTATGGGCTCTTTTTGCGAGCAGCCCCTAGCATCTTTTATGGGGAAATCCCAACTGGACTGTTACATTGGGTGGAGCGCCGGACTCGTCTAACCGTGTCTGTGGTCTTGATGACCGGACATTAGTCCTGGTTCGAGGGACCACTCAGTGTTCGGCTACTAGATCCGCCATGTATTCTTCCGAGCGTAAGGAACGCTATGTATTTCCGCTAACTGTGATGACGCCGCATGGATCGGGCATCTTAAGTTTGAGGTAGGCGTAATGCAGTACTGCATTAAAACGAGCGAAGGCCATTCGTCCGAGCAGTGCGTGATAGCCACTTCAGAATGGAGCGATGTCGAAGGTTAATTCCTCGCTTCTCAAGTTGTCGGGAGAACCGAATACAACCTCTAGTACTAGAGAGCCCATACAATGGGCCTCGATGCCTGGTATCACTCCTTTAAAGGTAGTGTTACTTAGGCTGATCCTTGAAGGGTCTATCCCCATTTTGCGGACAGTGTCCTGATATATCAGGTTTAGACTACTGCCGCCGTCCATAAGGACTCGTGTGAGATGGTATCCGTCAATTATTGGGTCGAGCACCAATGCAGCCGATCCTTCATGCTGGATACTAGTCGGATGGTCCCTGCGGTCAAAGGTGATCAGGTAGGCCGACCAGGGATTAAATTTGGGGGCGACGGGTGTCGGTGTCAAAACCGGCGGTTCTCGGGTAGGGAGTCCCAATTTGTGCGTCAAGGCTGATGGTAACATGAAGCAAAGGACACAGATGTTTACCCAGGTTCGGGCCCTCTCAATGGAGGTAAAACCCTACTTCCTGCTTGATTAATATTGAAGATATGGGTAGTACAAGAGTAGATCTACCACGAGATCATAGAGGCTAAACCCTAGAAGCTAGCCTATGATGGTATGATTGTAATTGTGATCGGCCTTCTAAGGACCAACCTCTCCAGTTTATATAGACACAGGAGAGGGCTAGGGTTTACATGGAGTCGGTTACAAGGAAGGAAACACAATATCCGGATCGCCAAGCTTGCCTTCCACGCAAAGGAGAGTCCCATCCGGACACGGGCCGAAGTCTTGAGTCTTGTATCTTCACGCTTCAATAGTTCGGACGTTGTACACAGTCTGGCAGTCTGGATACCCCCTAATCCAGGACCCCCTCAGTAGCCCCTGAACCAGGCTTCAATGACGATGAGTCTGACACGCAGTATTGTCTTCGGCATTGCAAGGCGGGTTCCTTTTCTGAATACTCCAAAGTAATTACCGAACACTTGAATCGTGTCCGGATCCACAAAATGATTTTTACACACCGTTGTAGAGAGAATGATATTTCACAAACGCAATCTGCTGACAACTTTTTTAGGCAACACGACGTGTCATTACGGTCGGATCATTATTCAAACCGTTTTCCCACAACCTGCCACAATGCATATTACGAGGCGGTTTCTTTGACACGTCTTGTAAAGGCAGAGATCGTGCCCCCTTATCACGAGATTCTCATCAATACGGGTATGGGTAATCCCACCACACCATCAATCGTGGCGCTTGGGAAGCAAGCGATTCCCAACAGGCAAGTGGGGAGGCGGACCGCTTTCGTCGCCTCTATAAAGGGATAAGATTTCCTCATTTTTACCCACGCCTTCTTTCTCCCTTGCCCACTCTTGCCCCCTCGAGCTCCAGCGCCCAAGCCCAAGTCTTCTCCGCATAGATAAACATGTCCGAAGAAGGAGGCAAGTGGGTGGCTTCCACCGTCAAGGAGAAGCACATCACAAATCTTCGGGCGTCCGGATACTTGGCCGCAGACATAGCACACTGGCTATCGGACGCCGGGCAAGTCATTCCGACCCCAGGACTCCACGAGAGGGTCGTGTTCATTGCCCACTTCGTCCGTGGACTAGGATTTCCACTTCATCCCTTCGTCCGCGGGATTATGTTCTACTACGGGCTAGATTTCCATGATCTAGCCCCAAATTTCGTCCTCAACATCTCGGCGTTCATCGTCATATGCGAGGCCTTCCTCCGCATCCGGCCTCACTTTGGCCTGTGGCTGCAAACCTTCCATGTGAAGCCGAAGATTGTGAGCGGCCAGCAAGCAGAGTGCGGAGGAGCCATGATGGGCAAGATGCCTAACGTCACCTGGCTGGACGGTTCCTTTGCGGAGACCGTAAAAGGGTGGCAATCGGGGTGGTTCTACATCACCGAGCCACGCGGTGCCAACTGGGCGGCGGCCCCCGAGTTCCGAGCCGGAGCCCCCATGTGGCTGACCTCCTGGGAAAGGAAGGGCCTGTCCTGGGGTGAATCTACGGAGCTGACTGGACTCCAGACCTGCATCAAGAGCATGAAGGACAAGAACATCAAGCTTGTCAATGTGATCCAGGTCATGCTCGTTCGCCAGATTCTGCGATGCCAAAGGCAGGCATTCAATCTGTGGGAGTTCGTCCCGGCCGAACACCAGACGCTCTGGAAGCTCTATGACATGACGCACAAAGGCGCATGGAAGGTGTTGGTCAAGGCGTCCAAGGTACCTCCTCCCACATCCGAGGACCGCGGGCTTCACGCCGCGTGGGCTCCTAGTCAGGTGAGTTCTCAGACTACCACTGGATTCGGTTCTTCCCAATATATTCATGGGAGAGCCTTAAGTAGTCATGCACATTTCTTCAGGATTACGTGGAGACAGCGGAGCAGGTTCACTATCCAGCTCTGCTGCCAGAAGGCCCAGCTGATGCTCTCCTGATGGAGATGCTGGTCCCGGAGCCGTACAAGGTGCCAGAGAAGAAGGCCGAAAAGAAGGCCCCGGGGATCGAAAAGGGTCTCCGGCGTAAGGTTGTGCCAGGAGCCTCGTCCGAAGACGACGACGGGCACTCCTCCCATGAAGCAGAGGAAGACGAAGAGGAAGACGCCCCAACCGAAAAGGATGAGGGGCCTGGGGAGGCGGACCCGAGGGCCGGAAAAGGCCCTCGGCGTAAAGCCATCATACCCACGTTGTCTGATGACGACGAGACAGATTCCTCCCGCGGAGGCGTGGGGAATCAAGAAGAAATTCTACCTCCCCACACTGGGGAGGAGAAAAAGAGAAAAGCCGCCCCGGAGGGGGAGGCTGGGGCATCCAAGAAGGGGAAGGTGTCCCTTCCAGACTACTCCGCCACGGCCGCTCACAGCGAGGAGGGGTGGCTGCCTAGGGGGAAGCCCCCAGTGCGATCATAAGTGTCCACACTCCATGATAACTTCACTCTATAGCTTTTGTTTAACACCGAACATATGTGCAGTCCGGCCAGGGCTCTCCCCGAGGTATCTTCCTCCGGGTCCCTGAGCGACTCGGAGATGAATTCGCTTCCGACAGCCACAACTCCTCAGCCCGCGGATGACATAGAGGTGTTGTCCCGAAGGCTCCCACAGCGGGGGGAGGTGACTCTGGAGACGCCCTGAGGCGGGGTCCCAGATGTCGGACACGCGGGGTTCAAGATCCCCGCGGATCGTGTCGATGAGAGCCACAGTAGGCCGGGCTCTCAGCCGAACACTGTCCCAGAACCTTCAATGGTTCCGAACTCAGGCGGACAGCCCCTCGTTAGGGAGGGCGAGCCGTCTGCATCGAGGACTTCCGTTGCGCCCGAGGCGCCGGATTGTCTGCTGGAAGCGCTTCGCGGTGCTTCCATGGATGAAGAGCATCGTACTCTTATGAGTACGGTGATTCGGAAGGTTTCGTCCGCCAAGAGCGGACTAACCGAAGCTTGCACCAGCCTCCTAAAAGGCTTTGAGGTAAGTAATAAATATGTGTAAAATTACCACCCGATAGGTAGTAGCCCCTGATACTCTGTTTGGTGTTCGGAAAGAAAAGCCAAACGGAGGGTCAATTATAATCCGCAGGAGTCTAATAATAAGTATTCGTGTGAATAAGAAGGTTGTGCTACTTGCCGCTGCTGCCCGCACCACCGTGGTTGCCGAACTAAAGCAGGACCTGGAGCAGGTGCAGGGAGAGCTCGGCCTCACGAAGAGGCAGCTCGAGGAGAATAAAGGTAAGCGATTCCCCGCTCTCATGTACTTAAAGATAGGCAAAATTGGCTAGTCTAATGCCAAAGTGTCGTGACTATGTAATAGGGGCCACCGTCGAAGTGGCGTCCCTGAAGAAAGCGTTGTCCGAGGCCGAAGACAAGGCGGCCTTGGAATGCAAGGAGCACGAAAAGCAAAGTGCTAGAGTGGACGAGGTACAGCAAGAGCTCCGGGACCTCAGCAAGAAGTACGAGTCCGTGGAGCATGATCCGAAGATGAAAGAGGCCGAGCTTGCAAAGGCCCTTGTGAGTGTGAAAGACGCCAAGGCCAAAGCCAAGAACGCACAGCAGGAGATCCAGGAGGCCAAAAAGATAGCAGCAGGTAAGTAGTTCTTTATGCAAAGCAAACATGTGGAGGAGGCGTTTCTTTTACTTACTCGAATTCGGAGCTCTCCAGGGGCATTCGCAGATCTGCCATGCAGCGTATCAGACGCTGTGGAGTTCTACCGTGCCCAAGAGGGGAGCTCAACGGAGAAGCTGTTCTGGTCCCAGTATGCTGGGGCTAAACATCCAATGCCTCTGAGTGACCAACTGAAGCAGTTGGTCGAACTACACAGGGCGGCCGAGCTGGCTATGAAAGGTTTCAGAGTCTGGATGTGGCCTGGTGAGCTCCTGCCCAGTAGCTACTTTGGCCTAATCAAGCAGATGGTGGATGCTTGTCCGCGGCTTGAAGTGATCAAGCGATCCGTTTGCATTGAGGGTGCCCGCCGGGCCTTTGCCCGCGTCAAGGTGCATTGGGGCAAGCTGGATGCGGAGAAGCTGGTGAAGGACGGGCCGCCTGAGGGCAAGGCGCATCACCATCCCAAGATGTACTATGATGGCGTTATGAAGGGTGCTCGTCTCGTGGCCGATGAATGTACCAAGGACACCATTTTAGAGTGAATTCACCTCTATCATGTTTGTAATTTAAAGACGAAGTTACTTGCACTATGTAGCGCTTTTGTTATTTAAAATATTACCTTCTGTGTGGTTGTTTATATAATTCTGAAAGTAGGACAGTCGTCGGCTTCCGCCCCCACGTAACTAGTACTGGGGTGTTCGTGGAAAACCCGTACACTCTTTATCCAAGTGTTTGGTTCCTTAAGGAGGTGTCCGGCGCAGCGAACAACGCAATCAGACTATGCGGCTTTATAACTTTCACTTAGCCATAGAAGTCTACAATTTTAAATTTCGGTGAAGCCCCTAGAATCCGGAAGGCCGAATTGGGGCGCTATACACGCCTAGATCGTACGAAGCCGATTTATTGCCTAAAGCGGAAAATCTTTAAGGATTTTAAGACCTCTCGAACAGCGACCAGCTCTAGCCACTTCATGTCGGTCAGTTTTCGGCTTTCTCTACTGAGGTGCTCGTCCGGAAGAACTGGGACACAATCGCAGTAGTTCTCCCTGCGCTACCTTAGCCGATATAACGGAACGTAAGGCACCAAAACAAGGGAGCCGGGCTATCCCAATTGTAGACCCAAGACATGATTCGGAGCTAATGCATATAGTGCTATAAGTTCGGGGTGCCGCACTGTTGAAAGTGTTCGGACTGTACTTGCCATGTTACGAGGCGCCATGAGCAGCCCCTGGGAAACTGACCGTACCAAGGTGTACGGATGTAACATCAAATAAACATTTATAAGAGAAAAATGCTCAATGAAGAATAATAAGTTGACGCTATATATAATCTCCCATTGATGAATGATACGTTTAAGCGTATGTTTACAATGGATGCATTAAGCGGAGATAAATAGGACTATTTGACATGTCCTATCAAGGGGCAGGCTGTGTACAGATAGATAAAGCAGGTATAATGATCGTAAATAGATTCCACCTGGGTATTTCCTTCTGTGCACAATGCCTGTTGCCTCCTTGGTTGTCTCTCCCATGTAAGCCCGGCAATCCGACTCTTCTGAGGAGGCTGCGCCCAAGCAATGTCCTGAAAGTAAAAGGGAAATATTAAGGAGGTATGTAGTAGTGATCCGCACTATTGACTGAGTCGTTGTTGCGCCTCCGCCTACATCCATGGTATCTTGAGTGCGTAATTGTGTACGCGGGACACGAATGCTTCTCTGATGGGGCTTGAGCAGAGGCCGGACTGCTAGTTGTGCTCTTGGCGTGTTTGATGATCCTGTTGCTGGGTGCTCCGGACTCTCTTGACGGTGCTTGAAGTTGTTGACGGATTGGTTTGTTGGAGTAGGCCGCATTGTACTTCTGCCGCGAGGGCTGCCGTATGCTCTTCTGTTCGAAGGGAGCGGTCCATATTTCCATTGACAGTGATGACCCCGCACGGTCCTGGCATCTTGAGCTTGAGGTATGCATAATGTGGTACCACATTGAATCTAGTGAATGTGGTTCGTCCGAGCAGTGCATGGTAACCACTATGGAAAGGGACGATATCGAAGATTAACTCTTCGCTCCGGAAGTTGTCCGGGGATCCGAAGACCACTTCCAATGTTATAGAGCATGTATAGCGGGCCTCTACTGCAGGAATTACACCTTTAAAGGTGGTTTTGATGGGCTTGATCCTTGAAGGGTCAATGTCCATTTTGCGCACTGTGTCCTGATAAAGTAGGTCCAGGCTGTTGCCGCCGTCCATAAGGACTCGTGTGAGGTGGAATCCGTCGATGATTGGGTCTAAGACCAATGCGACTGAGCCGCCGTGACGGATGCTAGTAGGATGATCCCTACGATCAAAGGTGATCGGACAAGCTGACCATGGGTAGAATTTTGGGGCGACTGGCTCCATCGCATAGACGTCCCGTAGAGCTCGCTTCCGTTCCCGCTTGGGGATGTGAGTGGCGTAGATCATGTTGACCGTTTTCACCTGGGGGGGGGATTTCTTTTGTCCCCCCGTGTTCAGACGCCGGGGCTCCTCGTCATCGTTGCTGTGTAGCCCCTTGTCCTTGTTTTCGGCGTTTATTTTGCTGGCCTGTTTGAACACCCAGCAGTCTCTATTGGTGTGGTGGGCTGGCTTGTCCGGGGTGCCATGAATTTGGCATGAGCGCTCCAGTATGCGGTCCAGACTGGATGGTCCCTGATTATTTCTTTTGAACGGCTTTTTCCGTTGACCGGACTTAGATCCGCTGAATCTGGCGTTTACTGCCATGTCTTCAGTGTTGTCGCTGTTTTTCTGTTGCTTATGTCTGTTGCGTCGTGGCTTGCCATTGTTATCGCAGACATCCGAAGTGCCGGAATGTGGCGTGGTGCCGCTGCGATCCAACCAGCTATCCTCGCATGCGCAAAAGTGGGTCATTAGTGTTGTGAGAGCTGCCATGGACTTGGGTTTTTCCTGGCCGAGCTGTCGGGCAAGCCACTCGTCACGGATATTATGCTTAAAAGCCGCCAGGGCTTCGGTGTCCGGACATTCAACTATTTGGTTTTTTTAGTTAGGAACCGAGTCCATTATTTCCTGGCTGACTCTCCGGGCTGTTGAGTAATGTGGCTCAGGTCATCAGCGTCCGGTAGTCGCACATATGTGCCCTGGAAGTTGTCGAGGAATGCGTCTTCCAGGTTTTCCTAACTGCCAATTGAATTTGCTGGCAGGCTGTTTAGCCAGTGTCGTGCTGGTCCTTTGAACTTAAGGGGAAGATACTTGATGGCGTGTAGATCATCTCCGCGGGCCATGTGAATGTGGAGAAGGAAATCTTTGATCCATACTGCGGGGTTTGTTGTGCCATCGTATGATTCGATGTTTACGGGTTTGAACCCTTCTGGGAATTCGTGATCCATCACTTCGTCAGTGAAGCAGAGGGGGTGTGCGGCGCCTCTGTGCCGGGCTATGTGGCTATGCAGTTCGAATTGCTCTGGGTTGCTATTTTTAGCCCGGCCGGACTTGTTGATAATGTATCCGGCATGCCGGTCATCGTCGCGTGCTGGGGCACGCCCCCGCGATCTGTAGATCGATCTTGGCTGTCCTGCTTTGTTTTCCAAAATATCTTGCAGGTTTTGCCTGTTGCCCTAGCCATAGTGTATCGGCGTGGGGGTGCGGGCTGGTATTCGGGTTGATATCCCATTTTATCCCGGCCATGGGGTGGCCGGTCAGCCGTTTGGCGCTCGAGTCCGTATTCCTCGGCTGCCAGGACTTCAGTCCATCTGTCTGTGAGCAGGTCTTGATCAGCTTGGAGTTGGTGCTATTTCTTCTTCAGGCTCCTCGCAGTGGCTATAAGCGGACTCTTGAAGCGCTCCTGCTCCACAGGATCCTCAGGCACGCCGAACTCGTCATCGCCGAGGCTAATCTCATCTTCCACTACTAGGGAAAACGCTATACATAGAGGTATAGCAGTAGCGTTGGTCAAAACTCGGTGCTAGCGCTACTTAGTAGTAGCGCTTGTTGCAAAACCACGCTACAACCATTATTTTAGCAGTAGCGCGTCTTCACAGAAAAGCGCTACTACTAAAATTCCCTCACTAGTGCCGGTAGGCTAGGAATAGTAGCAGCGCTTTTCCCAGAAGCACGCTACTGCTAAAAACATTGTAGCAGCGCGTTTCTGCTGTAGAGCGCTACTGCTATGTAAAAGAAAATAAATAGAAAAATAAGTAGAAAAGTAAATGAAAATGAAAGAAATAGAAAAAGGAGAAATGAAAAAAAGAAAATGTAAAGAAAACAAAAGAAAAAGAAAAAGAAAACAGAAAGGGTTAGCTGCAGCGCGTTTCTCTGGAACACGCTATAGCTATCTTAGCTATAGCGCGTTTCGGCAAAACGCGCTACTGCTAGTTTGACTCAAATCCTGGCGGCCCTGGCTCAAAATTTCGCTAAGTCCTCCCCCCCTCTCTACTCCCCCCTGTCCCCCAACTGCTCCATCGTCGTCGTTGCCCTGCCGCCTTCGACCACACCGCCACCGCCCGAGGCCTCCTTCGACCACACCGCCACCGCCCGAGGCCGCCTTT
>NC_057801.1:459495473-459551164 GCF_018294505.1 Triticum aestivum
TGCCGCCCGCCGCCTTCGACCACACCGCCGCCGCTCGAGGCCGCCCCCTCGACCTCACAGCCGCCGCCTGAGGCCGTCGTCGACCTCACTGGCGCCTCCCTCGAGCTCGCCGCTGCCGCCCTCGACCTCACCGCCGCTGCCCGAGCCAGAGCCTGCCCTCGCCGCCAACCGTAAGGCTATGCCTCTCCTGTCCCTACCCTCCTATTTCTCTCTGCTAGGGCAATTATATATATGTGTTGATACTGTGTTGGTGTTCATATGAACCCTAGGTGTTCATATGAACCCTAGATTTTTTAGGGCAGTAGGCATTTTATAGCATTTAGGAAAAATGATTAGGATTTTTTTTAGGAAATTAGCTAGGGAAATTTTTATGAAAATTCCTAAATAGTAATTCCATTTAGCTTTAAACTAATAGAGGGTATATAAATAATAGTAGCATTTAGATTTAAATTAACAGAGGGTATAAACAAAAAACACTTAGCTATAAAAAATATATTTTGACTACGGACCTGAATTTGTTCCAAATTTCATTCAAATGAAATTTGAATTATTTGGACTATGGACCTGAATATTTTTGAAGAAATTGGGTGTAGGTACTAAGGTCTTGTTGTGGAAATTCTGGTGAGGTCAAAAGGGTTAGAGAAAATGTAGTTCCTAGACTTTTAGCTTTAGACAAAAAACAAAAGTATTTAGCTATAAATAAAAAATAGTAGCTATGGCATTTAGCTATAAACAAAAAACAGAATTGTTTTTCTTTTCAAAAACTTGGTCAAACAGAACAGTAGCTATATGTCATTGATGTTCATTTGCATATTCCATTATTGTTGATTATATGTTTTCATTGAAGTGGCCATGTTATATGCAAATTCCTCAATAGTGTTTGCTCATGTTATATCTTTTCATTGAAGTTGTTTGATTGTGCCCAAGTGGCTTTGTTGTTTCCTGGGAATGATGCTGAGTGGCCTATGCTTTGCCAGAATGTTGATTCATTTCTGTTCCGGCAAATTTCAGGTTCTCGATTTGTCCACTTTTTAGCAAAGGTCATGCCAAAATTTTCCGTGAATTTCGGCATGACTTGTGCTACAAACTAGGACATATCGAGTGCCCGGGATTTGCCGCACCAGGAAGGAGTCAACATTCCTGCAAAACAATAGGCCCTTTTTATATCATTATTCATTTTATTAGGTCTAGAATTAATTGACTAGATTTAATCATAGGAAACATGGCTAGCAACGATGAAGGACAGGGTTCTGGTGATTGCGACGACGTCTACCGGGCGGCAGACAAATATTTTAGCCTTACCGACGATCAACCGATGTTGTTGCTGGGCCCACCGGTGGCATCGGAGACTGAGACCGACACACAGACCGGTGCTGAGACTGAGACCGGCGCTGAGATTCAGACCGGCATCGAGACTTGCGCTGGGACCGGTGCTGTCTCGGGGAGCGGAGCCGGTGTAGAACCGAAAGCAAAGAGGCAACGGGTTCCTAACAAACTCAGGACTACTAGACTGGTGGTCACGGAGGTGGACAATGGCAATTTTGAGCCAAAGGCGCCCGAGGAAGCGCGCGCGTGCTATGGCAATCAAATAGGCTGCATCGTACGGATAACCGCCACCATCAACGATGAGAAACTACAGAACATAGAAAATATGAGGAGCTCCCTCCTAAAGAAGTTTCACCAGATATTCTTGTTCCCGGGCCGGAATGAGAAGGATTATGAAGATCCAGACGAGGACCCGACAATGAAGAAGATAAACAAACACGCCATGACCAAGTTTAGCGACGCGTTGGCCGCCTGGAAAAATTGAGTGAAAGCAAAGATCAACGACGGGGAACCCTACTCCGAGATTGTAAAGGATAATCCGACAATCACGGAAGAGCAGTTTCAAATATTCAAGGAGGCTTGCTAGGCCAAAGCTGCCAAAAAAAGTCTAAGTACATGAAGGGGCTTCAAAAGAGGAACATTGGGAGCCACCACCTCGGAAGCCGTGGTTACGGCGGAAAGAGGCCAAGGAGGACATGGAAGCCGCGAGTCTGGGCATCCCAGACCCCTTGGCGGATTTCACCGTCCCGCAGGAGCATGACTACCTGAGGGCCCAGCACCATTGGGACCAAGTGAAGAAGGTTTACGAGGCAACACCGGTCATTACGGAGTTCATGAGACTGCTGGTAATTTTAGTTTCTGATCAATTTGACTGCACACGTTAGTCATATTTGTAAACGATCCTTGTGCCTTTTGCAGAGAGAGCAGCACCGGATTGCGGCCGAAAGCGACTCGCCGTCTGAGGCATTGGCGAGGCCCAAGTGGGACACTCCATTCAACCGAGTGTTTAACATATTGAAACGACAACCGGTGGATACTCGACCGTCGTATGGACGCGTGCACGGTGTCGAAGACGGCGCCATGTGGAAGAAGTACTACCGTGAGACCACGGAGGAGAGAAAGGAAAGACGGAGGTTAACTGAAGAAAACATCGACAAGAAGGTTGAGATTGCGGTTGAGAAGAAATCATCTCAGACAGTCGCAACAGCGGTAGCTGCCGCAAAACAGGTGGTTGCAGATTTGTCTACTTCCTTGGTGACGGGCGTTATCACTTGGACAAGGAAAAATCCAGAAAAAAATGCAGAGGACTTTCCCCTTGCTGGCTTCTTGGGAGCACCTGCTCCCGCACCGGCTCCTGCACCTGCTCCCGCACCGGCTCCCGCACCTGCTCCCGCATCGGCTCCCGCACCTGCTCCAGCACCAGCTCCCGCACCGGACGTGCTTGGCGTTGCTTCATCTTTGGCTGAGCTCGACGCCCTCACAGTATCTGTCACACCGGCCCCCTTCAATATAAATGTATAATCTCCCGTTTTCGTTGCCTTTTGGATGTCTCACATCGCAGACTTTTCTTTGCAGGCCGACGAAACCCCGTGCACCATATTGTACACCATCGGCGACCAGAAGGTGGACGTGGGGAAGGCGATGATAATGAAGCCGAAGGATCCATTGTTCCACAGCCGGCCGATCCCCCTGAACGTCTTCAAGGTTTCCATGGCCAGTGTCGAACCGGGCCACGAGAATTTGCCTCCTCCAACACTACTGGTGGATGACGAGGAGACACCACGGTGGCTTGGTGATTGTTGCAATGGGTGGGTCCTGTTTTGGCCAAAGAGTCTACTTCATCTGGAGGCGGCCGGGAGCACACCCACGAGCACGCAGCCTCAGCAAGGTATGAACATCAACACCCCACCTACCCAATTAGCGTCGGGTGTCGGGTTGGGTGATAGCGGACGGGATAAGGAGGAGGCTCCATTAGTCGCTGATGACGTCGCCATGGATGAGGATGACGATGGCGCTGAACAATATGTCTATACTAGCACCTCCTCATGGTTTGAGCGTCATGAGTCGGTGCCTGAATTACCGTCTCAACGTATTATTGATGACTTTTCGGTAGTAAAGAAGTCTAGGAAGAGAGCGAGGAAAGGCAAAAGGCTGATTCTATGATCCAGCCGCCTCAGCAGCCTCGGCTTCAGGACCGTATAGATATCCCCGATGCGGATAAATGGCATATCCCCGGTCAACCAATCCTACCCGCAACAGCGCTACGGGCCAGATTCGGCGATCTAAGAAGACTTCATGACGATGTGCTGCGGGTAGAGAAAGGCCTCATTGCCTCGAAAGATCCAGGATACCCACTCTAAGTGGTTAACATTCTGCGGCAAATATCGTACGTCGACATCTTCCCTGCGGATAAGTTCTTCCTCCGTTTCAATTACATATTCGACATGTTTCACATGAAGAAGCTGGATTTTACGTTTGTCCGCCTTTATGCCTTGCACATGAACTACATCATTGGGGTTGAGCAGATACGTCATATCTATGTCGCTGACCCGTACTACATGCATGAGAGCTTCTTGGGAGTTTGTGCAGAGTAGCGTGAATACGCGAGGGATTACATCGTCAGTTTCATGCTTGCCAATAAAGACAAGGAGGCGATTCTCGTGCCTTATCATCCCGTGTAAGTCATCCGCGCTGCTATCCTTCCTTCGATTTCAATAATTCATTTGCACGGTGGAGGCTAATTAATTTGAGGTGTACTTATTTTGTGCAGCGGCGGGCGCGCCGTCCTCATCATCCTCTACCCCCGATTCTCCCACGCTCTTTACTTGGACTCGTCGAAGAACATTCACAAAAAGGATTACACCCACATCAAAGATGTTCTCAACAGTGCTATGTTTTACATCCAAGCAAGGGGTGGAGAGGTTAGGGACAAGAAGAGAAGGGGCGGCAGGGCCGCCTTCAGCCATAAGAACGACTTCTGCTGCATCCAACAACCGAACGATTCTCTTAATGATGGATTCTATGTCCTACACCACATGCTGGAGTATAGACGGGATCACCAGAACCTTCACATGTCACCTAGATCTGGCGATGCCCATATTCTGCAATGGGCAAAGGACATAGGAGATATCGAGGATCATCGACTTCGAGCTGAGTTCTATAACATCCAACGCGAACTTGCCCAAATCATCATGAAAGAGGTCGTCGGAAAAACAGGGATGTTCTACGGAGAAGGAAAAATGTCGCGGGAAGATGTCCGAACATGGATAGCCTCTCAGCGTCTCGACATGAAGCCTTTCACTAAGCTCGGGGACTATCTCCCTGACCTCGATGGATGGCACGGCATGTTGGAGTGATTGTCGATATATGACAATGTGTCTGTTTAGTCCATACTTTCTGTATGACAAAACTTTGAGTTATGCGCAGTGAAACTTTATTTGTGATGTAATTAAACCATCCTCCTCCTCGACTAGCGAAGATCACTCTAGTTAGGGCATTTTGGGTACGATGAACTTTGTTATTTATGCTTATGATATGTTGTTTCTATTTTTGTCAAGTTTGTCTCTTTCTGTTGCTCAACTATATATGTTGCATATCATTGACTCATGTGACGATGCAGGTGCATAGATCATCGATGGCGAAGAAGTGCTACGCCAGGAGTATATATACGATGAGTGGCCGGAGTGTCAGGCCCAGGTGTTGCCGGTTTCCGGTTTCCGAGCGACAGGCAGTAGTTAGTTTAGGTTCACGCTAATGCGAGAGAGGGATACGAACTCATGTACTCAAAGTGATAGTTGTTCTTGCGTATACCATTGTTTAGATGGATGACGATGTATTTGCAAGTAATCAAGGACTTGTATCGCTATTTTCGAGATGATGACGAGAGACCACTTTGTGTTGGATGATGATTATGATGAGACTATTTGTATGTATATGCTATGATTACATTCGTGGTCTCGCAGGCATTTGTATGTGTATCATGATGACATTTCTATGTGCTAAAGATTCTTCTATAAAGCCTGTTCAAATACAAAACAAATATGCCCAAAAAAACAAAAAAATTGTTAAATTAGCAGTAGCGAGTGTATAGAAGTTAGCAGCAGCGCCGCGATAGCAGTAGCGCGTTGTTGCAAAGGGCGTTAGAGCTACTAGCAGTAGCGTGCTCCCAGTAACTGCGCTGCTGCTAGACTTGTGTAGTAGTAGCGCCGGTGACCACGCGCTACTGCTACATGTTAGCTGTAGCGCCTTATTAGTAGCGCCCGTCCCCGTGCTACTGATACACCTAAAACCCGCGCTGCTGCTAGCCTTTTCCCTAGTAGTGTTCAGAGGGGGCATGTAGTTGTCCTCCTCCAGGTGTCCGTCTGTCGCCTGTTCTTCTGGGCTGACCTGCTCATCTTCCTATTCGGCCTGCTCGAAGGCGGGCTGGTCAGGGTTATATTCCTCTTCGGCACCATCTAGATTGCTTTCGTCTCCGGGGCCAGTATTGTTGTGGCGGGGCTTGGAGCGGAACCGATGACGCCCATGCTTTGCTTTTATCCCTGAGGGATTGTCCTCCGTTGCCTCGTCGCCATTGGCTTCCTTCGGAGTGTCCACCATATATATATCGTATGAGGAGGTGGCCGTCCACCGCCCTGTGAGCGGTGGCTCTTGTAATTCTCCTGCATCGTCATCCATACCGTCGATGTCTTCGGAGTCGAAGTCAAGCACGTCAGTTAACTCATCGACCATGGCAATGAAGTGGGTGGTGGGTGGGCAACGAATTCCATCGCCGCCTGCTTCCCACTCGAGCCGGACATAGTTCGGCCGGGAGCCTCCTCACAAAGAGAGAGACTTTAATGAGTTCAGCATGTCACCGAAGAGCGAGTGCTGAAAGATGTCCGCAGCGGTGAACTCCATTACCGGAGCCCAACCAGACTCGGCGGGCTCGGGAACGTGCGGACTGGATCCTACAACCGAATACGAATCCGGGGGTCCGGAGTCACAGGCTTCCTCAGAAGCGAGGCATGTGTTCGGCTCCACCGCCGATGAGGGTACGGCCTGTGGGGCGGGGTCCATCCCTCCATCCCTAGGCAATGCAGCCTACTCCAGATTTGAGTCCGGGGCTACTGTAGGGGTGAGATCGCGAGCGTTGTCCGACAGTAGGTCCAGGCCATGCTCGTCGTGACTGTCCGGTGCTCCTGGCGCGGGCCAGAATCCGTCGAAGATCAAGTCTCCGCGGATATCCGCCGTGTAGTTCAGGTTTCCGAACCTGATTTGGTGGCCAGGGGCGTAGCTGTCGATCTGCTCCAGATGGCCAAGGGAATTGGCCCACAGTGCGAAGCCGCCGAACATGAAGATCTGTCCGGGGAGGAAAGTCTCATCATCGACAACGTTGTTGATGATGATCAAAGGAGCCATCAATCCTTGCGGCGACGTCATAGAGGAACTCTCAATGAAAGCACCAATGTCGGTGTCAAAACCGGCAGATCTCGGGTAGGGGGTCTCGATCTGTGCGTCAAGGCTGATGGTAATAAGAAGCAAGGGACACAGATGTTTACCTAGGTTCGGGCCCTCTCGATGGAGGTAAAACCCTACTTCCTGCTTGATTAATATTGAAGATATGGGTAGTACAAGAGTAGATCTACCACGAGATCATAGAGGCTAAACCCTAGGAGCTAGCCTATGATGGTATGATTGTAATTGTGATCGGCCTTCTAAGGACCAACCTCTCCGGTTTATATAGGCACCGGAGAGGGCTAGGGTTTACGTGGAGTCAGTTACAAGGAAGGAAACACAATATCCGGATCGCCAAGCTTGCCTTCCACGCAAAGGAGAGTCCCATCCGGACACAGGCCGAAGTCTTGAGTCTTGTATCTTCATGCTTCAATAGTCCGGATGTTGTACACAGTTCGGCAGTCCGGATACCCCCTAATCCAGGACTCCCTCAACGGGCTCAACAGAGTATATGTCTCAGAGTTCGCGCTGGCATGTTCTCTTTGGAATGTGAGTTACGTAAATCATATTCACTGTTTTGACTTCTGGTGGGAATTTTTTCTGTCCTCCAGTGTTCAGCTGACGAGGCTCATCCTCATCTTCACTTGGTGTCTCCCTCCCCTTTTGTTCGGCATTCAGCTTGCCGGCCTGTTTGAAAACCCAACACTCTCTGTGCGTGTGGTTTGCAGGTTTTTCGGTGGTGCCGTGAATCTGACATAATTTGTTTAGAATCTTGTTTAGGCTGGACGGTCCATCTCTGCTACTTTTAAATGGCTTCTTCCATTGACCGGGTCGAGAGCCCCTGAATCCGGCATTGACCCTCGTGTTCTCTGGGTTGTCGTTATTGTTTCGACGCTTGTTTTTGTTATGTAGCGACTTCCCGTTACCGTCCGTGACTTCGGATGTGCTTGGTTCGCTGGTGCCGCTACGGGCCAGCCAGTTGTCCTTGCCCGTGCAAAAGTGGGTCATAAGGCTTGTTAAGGCTGCCATCGTCCTCGGCTTTTCTTGGCCGAGGTGTCTGGCAAGCCATTCGTCCCGGATACTGTGTTTGAAAGCCGCTAAGGCTTCGACGTCCGGGCAATCGACTATTTGATTCTTCTTAGTAAGAAATATGTGCCAGAGCTTTCAGGCTGACTCTCCGAGCTGTTTAATTATGTGACTTAGGTCGTCTGCGTCAGGAGGTCGGACATAGGTCCCTTGAAAATTGGCCCTGAAAGCATCCTCGAGCTCTTCCCAACTTCCGATCGAGTTTTCGGGAAGGCTTTTCAACCAGTGCCGAGTCGGTCCCTTTAATTTGAGGGGTAGGTATTTAATGGCGTGGAGATCGTCTCCGTGAGCCATGTGGATGTGAAGGATAAAGTCCTCGATCCAGACCCTAGGGTCTGTAATTCCGTCGTATGCCTCTATATTCACGGGTTTAAATCCTTCCGGAAATTCATGATTCAGTACCTCATCGGTAAAGCACATGGGGTGTGCGGCACCCCTGTATTTGGTTGTGTCGTGGCATGCTGTCAACGGTTGTTGTGTTCGGTTCTGATTCCTAGCTGGTGTTCAATCAATGTGATCGTTTCGGTAGCTCTGATCCTGTGCCGGAGCGTGCTTCCTAGATCCGTAGACGGATCTGGCCATACCGGACTTTTTGTCCAGGAGCTCACGTAAATTGTGTGCTGACTTGTGTGCGGCATCATTGGTCGTCTTGTCACGGCCACGGGGCGGTCGGTCCGACTGATCAGTCGTTTTCGGCTGAATGGGCTCTAGGGCCTCAACATCGAATTTGGGCAGCAGCTTGCGCTTTGGATAGCTCTTTGCGTGATGATCGTCGCTATATTTTTCTTATGTGTCGAGCACTTTGTTCCACATGTGGTTGAGCGTATCCTACGCGGCCTTAAGCCTTTGCTTCTGCTTCTTTAGGCTCCTCGCGGTGGTGATAAGCCTTCTATGGAGGTTCTCTTGTTCCAAAAGTTTTTCTGGGATGATGAGTGCATCATCGTCTGGGCTGTTCTCTTCTCCGGAGACAGGTTGGTGAATTTTACCCTCGGGATCAGAGTCATCTGACGTTGTTTCCGGACTATGCTTGTTGTCCCCTGGCTCATCTGGGTCCATGGGGTCGTTGTTTCCTTTGGAGTCAACCGGGGTATTATTATTTCTTGCGCTGTTGTCGCTGTTTTTACGGTGGCGGAATTCAGAGCGGCGTCTACGGCGCCGCTTTGGTGGCTTATCGAGGGGATTACCCTTTGTTGTATCGTCACCATCGCCTTCTTTTGGTGTGTCCACCATGTATATATCCTATGATGAGGTGGCAGTCCAGCGCCAAGTGGGCGGTGGTTCCTGTTCTTCTCCTGTGTCGTCGTGAATACCGTCGACGTCTTCAGAGTCAAAATCGAGCATGTCGGTTAAGTCATCGACAGTGGCTATGAAGTGGGTGGTGGGTGGGGAACGGATTTCTTCGTCGTCCGCTTCCCACTCGAGCCGAACATAGTTCGGCCAGGAATCTCTTGACAAGGAAAGAGACCTTAATGAGTTCAACACATCACCTAAGGGCGAGTGCTGAGAAATATCCACGGCAGTGAACTCCATGACTGGTGCCCATTCATATTCGACAGGCACGGACGCATGCGGTTCGGATCGTGTAGCCGGAGATGAGTCTGAGGGTCCGATGACACCACTCTCACAGGAGGAGGGATCAGTGTTCGGCTCCGACGCCGATGAGTGTGCGGCCTTCGTGGCGGGGTCCATCCACCCGTCCTCGGAAGGCACGATCTGCTCCGGATTGATTCCCGGCGTCAACGCAGGTGCGATCTCCCGAATACTGTCTGACGGCAGATCAAAGTCATGTCCATCATGACTGTTCGACGCACCTTTCATGGGCTCGAATCCGTCGAAGATCAAGTCTCCGCGGATGTCGGTAGTATAGTTTAAGCTTCCAAACCTGACTTGATGGCCAGGGGCATAGCTATCGATCTGCTCCAGATGGCCAAGCGAGTTGGCCCGCAGTACGAAGCCGCTGAATATGAAGATCTGTTCGGAAAGGAAAAACCTCCCCCTGGACTGCATCGTTGAAGATGATCGAGGGAGCCATCAAGCCTTATCACGACGACACAGTGGAACTCTCAATGAAAGCACCAATGTCGGTGTCAAAACCGGCGGATCTCGGGTAGGGGGTCCCGAACTGTGCGTCTAAGGCTAATGGTAACAGGAGGCAGGGGGCATGATGTTTTACCCAAGTTTGGGCCCTCTCGATGGAGGTAATACCCTACTTCCTGCTTGATTAATCTTGATGATATGAGTATTACAAGAGTTGATCTACCACGAGATCGTAGAGGCTAAACCCTAGAAGCTAGCCTATGATTATGATTGTTGTTGTCCTACGGACTAAACCCTCCAGTTTATATAGACACCGGAGGGGGCTAGGGTTACATAGAGTCGGTTATAGAGAAGGAAATCTACATATCCGAATATCAAAGCTTGCCTTCCATGCAAAGGAGAGTCCCATCCGGACACGGGACGAAGTCTTCAATCTTGTATCTTCATAGTCGAACAGTCCGGCCAAAGTATATAGTCCGGCTGTCCGAGGACCCCATAATCCAGGACTCCCTCAATCACCTCATCTTGTTTCTTCTCATAAAAAAAATTGAGGCTGGTAAGAAGAGAAAGCGCCAAGGATCGACGGTTGGTTGTCTTTGCATTTTGCGCAACCGAGCTCTCGGCCATTCCATGCTCATGAAGGATATACTTTGTGAATGGACCAACCTATCTGGCCCACCTCTTCTGTAGGCGTTATCGATTGCGTAGATCTCATTTTGTTCAAATTGTGGAAGTTTGGGAGGAAAACTCTCGTTTTTTCACTCGTCGTAGGAATGCCGCCGGTTTTCTTGGGTTTAGTTCATAACAAAAGATATCAGCTACAATGCGAGTGATAGATGGCATTCACTGACTACACCGATGAGTATCTTCACATTTGGAGATATCGCGCTCAAATGTGTGCGGGTGTTTGCCAAGTGAGGGAGTCCTGGATTAGGGGGTGTCCGGATGGCCGGACTATGACCTTTGGCCGGACTCCCGGACTATGAAGATACAAGATTGAAGACTTCGTCCCGTGTCCGGATGGGACTTTCCTTGGTGTAGAAGGCAAGCTTGGCGATACGATATGAAGATCTCCTCCCATTGTAACCGACTCTATGTAACCCTAGCCCTCTCCGGTGTCTATATAAACTGGAGAGTTTTAGTCCGTAGGACAAACAACAATCATACCATAGGCTAGCTTCTAGGGTTTAGCCTCTCTGATCTCGTGGTAGATCAACTCTTGTACTGCCCATATCATCAATATTAATCAATCAGGAGTTGGGTTTTACCTCCATCGAGAGGGCCCGAACCTGGGTAAAAACATCGTGTCCCTTGTCTCCTGTTACCATCCGCCTAGACGCACAGTTCGAGACCCCCTACCCGAGATCCGCCAGTTTTGACACCAACATTGGTGCTTTCATTGAGAGTTCCTCTGTGTCGTCACCCTTAGGCCCGATGGCTTCTTCGATCGTCAACCACGACGCGGTCTAGGGTAAGACTTTTCTCCCCGGACAGATCTTCGTATTCAGCGGCTTCGCACTACGGGCCAATTCGCTTGCCCATCTGGAGCAGATTGAAAGCTACGCCACTGGCCATCAGGTCTAGTTTGGAAACTTAAACTATACGGCCAACATCCGCGGGGACTTGATCTTCAACGGATTCGAGCCACGGCCGAGCGCGCTGCACTGTCACGACGGGCATGATCTAGCTCTGCCACCGGACAGCGTCCAGAGCACCGCTCAGGTGTCCGCTCCGACCATTAGCTCGGAGCCAACTGCGCTAGTCAGGGACGAACGGTTGAACACCGCCCCAGAAGCCGCAATCTCTACGGGGATAGAGCCGAGTACCAGCCTAGTCCTTTGCAAGGCCCGTGACTCCAAGGTGCCGGACTCCGTTCCAGACTCCGAATCTTCCGCACCCCTTCCGATCGAACCCGATTGGGCTCCGATCATGGAGTTCACTGCCATGGATGTCTTTTAGCACTCGCCCTTCGGTGATATCCTGAACTCACTAAAATCTCTCTCTTTGTCAGGAGAGCCCTGGCCGGACTATGGTCAACAGGGTTGGGATGCGGACGATGAAGAAATTCGAAATCCACCCACCACCCACTTTGTAGCCACTGTCGACGATCTAACCGACATGCTCGACTTCCACTCCAAAGACATCGACGGTATGGACGCCGACGAAGGAGACGACCAAGAACCAGCACCTATAGGGCACTGGAAGGCCACCTCGTCATATGACATATACATGGTGGACACCCCTCCAAGAAGGACGACCCCTCCAAGAAGCAACCCAAGCACCGACGTCAGTGGCGCCGCTCTAAATCCCGCCAAAGCAAAAATGGCGAGTCCGGCACCGGAGACGTCAACATCCCGGACAGTGCCGAAGACAACCCCCTCCATCAGGATTCAGCGCAGGAGGACGAAGAAGCCAGCCCTCATGAGAGAGCGGCGGACAGGGAGGTCGAGGACGACAATTATATGCCTCCCTCCGAAGACGAGGCAAGCCTCGACGACGACGAATTAGTCGTGCCAGAGGATCCCGTTGAACAAGAGCATTTCAAACGCAGGCTTATGGCCACGGCGAGCAGCCTCAAGAAAAAACAGCAGCAGCTTAGAGCTGACCAAGATTTGCTAGCCGACAGATGGACTGAAGTCCTGGCGGCCGAAGAGTATAAACTCGAACGCCCCTCCAAGAGTTACCCAAAGCGCAGGCTACTACCCCAACTAGAGGAGGAAGCAACTAAACCTACATCACCAGCGTACGATGCACCCGATCGGCCACCTCGTGGCCGCGACAGAGAGGCCTTTCGGCCCTCAACCCAAGTCGCACCCCGGCATCGCTCCAAGAATACCATAGCACGGGGAAACGCAATAGACCTGCGAGACATATTGGAGGATAAGGCAAGGCAAACAAGATCGATCTACGGATCGCGTGGGCGCCCTACGTCACATGACGATAACCGTCACGCCAGATATGATAAATACGGCCAGGCCGAATACAACAGACAAAGCTCATCTGAGCTACGTCGCGATATAGCCCAGTACAGGGGCGCCGCACACCCACTATGCTTCACAGACGAAGTTATGGATCATCAAATCCCAGAGGGTTTTAAACCCATAAACATTGAATCATACGATGGCACACAGATCCCGCGGTATGAATCGAGGACTATCTCCTTCATATCCACATGGCCCGTGGTGATGATCTACACGCCATCAAATACCTCCCGCTCAAGCTTAAAGGACCAGCTCGGCATTGGCTTACAGCTTGCCAACAGAGTCAATTAGTTGCTGGGAGGACCTGGAATCCGCATTCCTCGACAACTTCCAGGGCACTTATGTGCGACCACCAGACGCCGATGACCTAAGCCACATAATCCAGCAGCCAGAGGAATCGGCCAGACAATTCTGGACACGGTTCCTAACCAAGAAAAATCAAATAGTCGACTGCCCGGACGCCGAGGCCCTTGCAGCCTTCAGGCACAACATCCGAGACGAATGGCTTTCCCGGCACCTAGGACAGGAAAAGCTGAAATCTATGGCAGCCCTCACGACACTCATGACCCGCTTTTGCGCGGGAGAAGACAGCTGGCTAGCTCGTAGCAATAACATAACCAAGAGCCCTGGCAATTCGGATACCAAGGACAACAATGGCAGGTCATGTCGCAACAAGCACAAGCGCCGCATTAACGGCGACAATACTGAGGATACGGCAGTTAATGCCGGATTCAGAGGCTCTAAACCCGGTTAGCGGAAGAAGCCATTCAAAAGAAACCCTCCGGGCCCATCCAGTTTAGACCAGATACTCGATCGCTCGTGCCAGATACACGGCACCCCCGAACAACCAGCCAACCACACCAACAGGGATTGTTGGGTGTTCAAGCAGGCAGGCAAGTTAAGTGCCGAAACCAGAGACAAGGGGCTGCGTAGCGATGACGAGGAGGAGCCCCGGCCGCCAAAAAACAGAGGACAGAAGGGCTTCCCCCCGCAAGTGCGGACGGTGAACATGATATACGCAACCCACATCCCCAAAAGGGAGCAGAAGCGTGCTCTAGAGGACGTCTATGCGTTGGAGCCAGTCGCCCCAAAGTTCAACCCATGGTCCTCCTGCCCGATCACTTTTGATCGAAGGGACCACCCCACTAGCATCCGTCACGGCGGATTCGCCGCATTGGTCCTAGACCCAATCATTGCCGAATTTCACCTTACTAGAGTCCTCATGGCTGGCGGCAGCAGCCTGAACTTGCTTTATCAGGATACAGTGCGAAAAATGGGTATAGATCCGTCAAGGATTAAACCCACAAAGACAACCTTTAAAGGCGTCATACCAGGTGTAGAAGCCAGCTGTACAGGCTCGGTTACACTTGAAGTGGTCTTCGGATCCCCGGATAATTTCCGAAGCGAAGAGTTAATCTTCGACATAGTCCCATTCCGCAGTGGCTATCACGCCCTGCTCGGACGAACCGCATTCGCAAAATTCAATGCGGTGCCGCACTATGCATATCTCAAGCTCAAGATGCCAGGTCCTCACGGAGTCATTACGGTAAATGGAAACACCAAACGCTCTCTCCGAACGGAGGAGCACATAGCAGCCCTGGCGGTGGAAGAACAGAGCAGCCTCTCAAGGCAACTCTCCAATCCGGGTGTTAAACGTCCGGACAACGTCAAGCGCGCCCGAAGCAACCTACAACAAAGCGGGCTGGCACGTTCCGAGCAAGCATAGCAGTGCGGCCCCAACCCCAGCCCTCGCCAGATGGTGATATCGGTACCACGCGTACATAATTACGCTTTGAAAATACCATGGGCATAAGGGGAGGGGCACAACTACGGCACGCCCAGAATGCGGCTCAACCGCACTTAGGGGCTCCCTATTCTGCCATTTCCTTTTCTTTTTATATATTTTCAGGACCCAACTATTCGGAAGGCCTGTCCGGCAATACACTCGCCGAACACACGATGCAACAGCCAGGGAGAGAACAAGCCACGTCAAAATGTCCAGGTGGTCTCTATAACGAGCTAAATACCTGTTTTTACTTAAAGTCCCGCAGCTTTCCCCTGCAGGGGGACATGTCAAATAATCCCATCTCTTGCTTATCGCACTATTTGTATCGTTCTACTTTCATAGCAGCCTTTTTTAATAAACAATACATAGCTCTTATCTATTATTGTATTCGTCTATTTTATATAAATATGTTCAGTCATGACATTATGCAACCGTACACTTTGGTACGGCCAATACACCAGGGGCTTAAACACCCCATAACATGGTGTGAGAAGGCCGAACACTCTCATGAGTGCGGCACCCCGAACTTAAAGCACTATATGCATCGGCTCCGAATCATGTCTTGGGTCAATAGTTGGGTTTGCCTGGCTCCCATGTTTTGGTACCTTAGGTTCCGCAATGTTGGCTAAGGTAGCGCTGGGAGAACTAATGCGATTGTGCCCCAGTTGAGCTGGGTTAACACCTCAGTAGAGAAAGCTAAAACTGACCGTCATGATAGTGCGAGAGACCGGTCCCTGTTCACGAGGTTTTTCGAGTCCCTAAAGACTTATGCCTCTTAGAGCGAGGAGCCGGATTTATCTGGCCTAGGCGTGGATAGCGCCCCGAACTCGGTCTTCCGAATACTAGGGGCTTCGCCGAAATTTAAAATTATAGAATTCTATGGCTAAGTGAGAGTGATAAAGCATTATAAGTCCGATGGCCTTGTTCGTTGTGCTGAGCACCTCCCTAGATGGACCCAAGAATGGGAACAAGAGCGCTCAGGTTTATCCCGAACACCCCAGCACTTGTGGCATGGGGGCAGAAGTCGACGACTTGCATCTCTCAGATTTAACAAATGGCCGCACAGAAGGTAATATTTTAAATTAACAAGTGTTGCTTAGCGCATATGAACAAAGTTTTCAGCGTACATGATAACAGATGCGAGTCTACTCAAAAATTACATCTTTGGAGCATTCACCCGCTATAAGGCGGCACCCTTCAGGACGCCCTTATAATACATCTCGGGCATGCGATACTCCTTGCCCGGCGGTGGCGCGTCCGTCAATAGCTTCTCGGCGTCCAGCTTGCCCCAGTGCACTTTAGCACGGGCGAGGGGCCGACGGGCACCTTCAATACAGAAGGAGCGCTTGATGACTTCAATCCATGGACAAGCGTCCACCAGCCGCCGCACCAGACCGAAGTAACTCCCGGGCATGGTTTCTCTAGGCCACAGCCGAACTATGAGGCCCTTCACGGCCTGTTCGGCCACCTTGTGGAGCTCGACCAGCTGCTTCAGCTGGTCGCTCAGGGGCACCGGCTGTCCGACCTCAGCATATTGAGACCAGAACACCTTTTCCGTCGAGCTCCTCTCCTCGGCTCGGTAGAATTCGGCAGCATCAGACACACTACGCGGCAGATCGGCGAACGCTCCTGGAGAGCTCCGGATTCGGGTAAGTAACAGATAATTCACTTTTATATGCTTGCTTTGCATAAAGAATGCCTTACCCGCCGCTATTTTCCTTATCGCCTCGATCTCCTGGAGGGCCTTCTGAGCTTCGGCCTTAGCGGTTTTGGCACTCTCAAGAGCCAAGGCGAGCTCGGACTCTCGAGTCTTCGAGTCACGCTCCAAACTCTCGTGTTTTTCCACGAGAGCCTGGAGCTCTTGCCGCACCTCCGCCACCCGTGCCTCCTACTTCTCTCGCTCGGTGCGCTCCAAGGCCACACTATTTTCGGCCTTGGATACCGCTTCCTTCAGGGTCGCCACCTCGGTCGTGGCCCCTGCAACATTCGCGTTGGTCCTATCATTTTTTGCAACCAGGTATTTCTATATACATTTACATACGGTATTACATACCGTCCTTGTCCTCGAGCTGCTTCTTGGCACGGCCGAGCTCGTTCTCGGACCGCTCGAGGCTCTCCTTCAATGCATTGACCTCCGCAGTCAGTGCAGCAGAGGTCAGCAGCGCAGCCTGCATTCCCATATTGACACATTTATGTTAGACTCCTGCGTATATCTTTTTAGATCCTCACCTCGGCTTTTCTTCCCAAACGCCAAACTGAGCATCAGGGGCTACTGTCTATGTGGTAACATTTTTATATGTTTTGAATACACACCTCAAAGCCTGTTAACAAGCTTGTACATGCTTCTGTTAGCCCGCTCTTGGTGGACTGAACCTTCTGAATCACCGCACTCATAATAGTGCGGTGTTCCTCGTCGATGGAGGCGCCGTTAAGCGCCTTCAGCAAATCGTCTGGTGCCTCCGGTTGGACGGAGGCCGCCGGCTTCATAGGCATGCCCTTCTTGTGAAGACGCCGCCTACCGGTCTCTGGAACCGTTGATGGTTCCGGAGCAGTGTCCGGCCCAGTGCCGGACTTAGATCCCTCTGGGGCTTTACCCCCTTTGGGCCTGGAGTCCGAGAGGTTGCCTTGCGGCGCCTCCAGGACCACCTCCTCCTAGTTTAGTCCCTTTTGGGACTCCACCTCGGCGTCGTCCGCAGGGAGCGGGGAGGAAGCCGTCGGAAGTGAAGCACTATTCACATCCAACGAATCCAGGGAGTCGCTCGACGAATCGCCGAGCTGAGCCTTTGGCGGACTGCATGATTTAATTCGGCGTCAGAAAATACCGAATAATAGAGGAGCCATAAGTTATTCGGGTATCCGGACACTTACAATTTTGCCAGGGGCTTGACCCTGGATGGCCATTCCTTCCCGCCATCTTCGGCATCGGAGGCGTAGTACGGTAGAAGGGTCTTCCCCTTCTTGGACCCTCTGGCCTCCCCAGTTGGGGCGGCCTTCCTTTTCTTTCCTCCCCCCGTTGGAGGGGGATAGGCTTCTTCTTCTTCCTCCTCCTCGTCCTCAGAGGCGGAGGGTGCTTCGGGGTTGTCAGGTCATGAATCCAACACCACCAGGCGTCGGGAGCTCTTTCGAGTCCCCGTGGTCTTCTTGGCCTTCTTCTCCGGCACCACGTGAGGTGTCGGAACTAGCAGCCCCATCAATCGGGCGTCTGCTGGGTCTTCAAGTAAGGGAGCCGGACAGTTAACCTGCCCGGACTTCTTCAGCCAGTCCTGTCAAAGGTAAGGGAGTTTAGATCCTGCATAGAGTCAGACTATGAAAAACAAGAGTCCCGTAAAGGGTAGAATAGCTTACCTCGCTGGCCTGACGCCGCGAGCTGAATCCGCGATCTTCGGTAGCGGATGCGGGGGCCTTCCAGGCATCTTCGTGCTTAGTGTCGAAGAGCTTGCTCAAGGTTTGGTGTTGTGCCAGATCAAACTCCCACAATTTGAAGGCCCGTTGTTGGCATGGGAGGATCCGGCGGATAAGCATGACCTGGACTACGTTGACTAGCTTGAGATTCTTGTTCACCAGCTTTTGGACGCATGTTTGAAGTCCGGTCAGCTCTTCCGAATCTCCCCATGTTAGGCCCGTCTCTTTTCAGGAAGTGAGCCATGTGGGGAAGCCGGATCTGAATTCGGGGGCCGCCACCCATGTGGGGTTGCGCGGCTCGGTGATGTAGAACCACCCCTATTGCCACCCTTTTATTGTCTCCACAAAGGATCCCTCGAGCCATAGGACTTTGGCCATCCGGCCCACCATGGCACCTCCGCACTCTGTTTGGCGCCCGCCCACTACCTTCGGCTTGACGTGAAAGGTCTTCAGCCATAAGCCGAAGTGGGGTTGGATGCAGAGGAAGGCCTCGCACACGACGATGAACGCCGAGATGTTGAGGATGAAGTTCGGGGCCAGATCATGGAAGTCCAAACCATAGTAGAACATGAGCCCCCGGACGAACGGGTGAAGAGGAAAGCCCAGTCCGCGAAGGAAATGGGGGAGAAATACAACCCTCTCATGGGGCCTAGGGGTGGGGATGAGTTGCCCCTCATCTGGAAGCCGGTGCGCGATGTCGTCAGACAAGTATCCGGCCTTCCTCAACTTTTTGATTTGCCCCTCCGTGAAGGAGGAGGCCATCCATCTACCTCCCGCTCCGGACATGATTGGAGAAGGTTGAGGTGGGAAGTGTGGACTTGGGCGTTGGAGCTCGAGTGCGCAGGGATGGATAAGCAAAGGAGGAAGAAGGCGTAAATGGAAAGAGTGGATCCTTATCCCCTTATATGGGCGGCCGAAACTACAAGCCCCCACCAGCCTAATAAAACTCGCTTATCTCCCAAGCACTGCGGTTAATGGCGCGGTTGGGTTACCCACGCCCGTATTGATGAGAATCCCGGATTAAGGGGACACGATCTCTGCTTTGACAAGAAGTGCCAAGGAAACCGCCTCGCTAAACGCGCTGAGGTGGAACAGTAAAATGATTCGAATAAAGGCTTGGTCGTGGCGTGATGTCACGCTGCGGAATACGTCAGCAGATTAGATTCGTGCAGACATTATTCTCTCTATGGTAGTATGTGGAACTTATTTTGCAGAGCCGGACACTATCCTTGTGTTCAACATCTTCTATGAAGTATTCGGAGGAGGAACCCGCCTTGCAATGCCGAAGACAATTTGCGCGTCGGACTCGTCGTCATTGAAGCCTGGTTCAGGGGCTACTGAGGGAGTCCTGGATTAGGGGGTGTCCGGATGGCCGGACTATGACCTTTGGCCGGACTCCCGGACTATGAAGATACAAGATTGAAGACTTCGTCCCATGTCCGGATGGGACTTTCCTTGGCGTAGAAGGCAAGCTTGGCGATACGATATGAAGATCTCCTCCCATTGTAACCGACTCTATGTAACCCTAGCCCTCTCCGGTGTCTATATAAACCGGAGAGTTTTAGTCTGTAGGACGAACAACAATCATACCATAGGCTAGCTTCTAGGGTTTAGCCTCTCTGATCTCGTGGTAGATAAACTCTTGTACTACCCATATCATCAATATTAATCAAGCAGGAGTAGGGTTTTACCTCCATCGAGAGGGCCCGAACCTGGGTAAAAACATCGTGTCCCTTGTCTCCTATTACCATCCGCCTAGACGCACAGTTGGGACCCCCTACCCGAGATCCGCCGGTTTTGACACCGACACCAAGGTTTTGATCCAGGTTTTTGGTCCCCGCTACTTCTTGAGCTTGCGTTGGTTTTTCTCTTGAAGAGGAAAGGGTGATGCAGCAAAGTAGAGATAAGTATTCCCTCAGTTAAGAACCAAGGTATCAATCCAGTAGGCGGAACACACAAGTCACCAATGGTTGCACCTACACAAACAAACAAATACTTGCACCCAACACGATAAAGGGTTGTCAATCCCTCCACGGTTACTTGCAAGGATGAGATCTAATAGAGATAGGTATAAAAGATAAGTAAAGTGCACAATAGTGTAAATATAAATAAGTTGCAGTAAGGTATGTTTGGCTTTCTGGTTTTATAGATCTGAAAGTAATATGACAAGAATAGACCCGGGGGTCATAGTTTTCACTGGAGGCTTCTCTCTTGAACTAACGTGGATGGTAGGTAAACAAATTACTGTTGAGAAATTCATAGAAAAGCGCATAGTTATGATGATATCTAAGGCAATGATCATGACTACAAGCATCACATCCGTGACAAGTAGACCGGCTCCTGCCTGCATCTACTACTATTACTCCACACATCGACCACTATCCAACATGCATCTAGTGTATTAAGTTAACAAGAACGAACTAACGCCTTAAGCAAGCTGACATGATGTAAAGGGATAGATCCAATCAATGTGAACAAACCCCACCTTTTTATCCTTATTGGCAACAATACAAATATGTGTCATGTCCCCTTCTGTCACTGGGAATTAGTGATGTCTACTATGCAACCTTCTTCTTGTAGACTCGTGTTGGGACTCCAAGCGCAGAGTTTTGTAGGATAGTAGCAAATTTCCCTCAAGTGGATGACCTAAGGTTTATCAATCCATGGGAGGCGTAGGATGAAGATGGTCTCTCTCAAACAACCCTACAACCAAATAACAAAGAGTCTCTTGTGTCCCCAACACACCCAATACAATGGTAAATTGTATAGGTGCACTAGTTCGGCCAAGAGATGGTGATACAAGTGTAATATGGATGGCAGATATAGGTTTTTTGTAATATGAAAATATAAAAATAGCAAGGTAACTAGTAACAAAAGTGAGCGAAAATGGTATATTGCAATGCTTTGAAACCAGGCCTAGGGGTTCATACTTTCACTAGTGCAAGTTCTCTCAACAATGATAACATAATTAGATCATATGGCAATCCCTCAACGGGCGACAAAAGTCACTCCAAAGTTCCTATCACGGAGAACATAAGATGAAATTTCTTGTAGGGTACGAAACCACCTCAAAGTTATTCTTTTCGATCAATCCATTGAGCTATTCCTATAGGTATCACAAACATCCCTAGAGTTTGTAGTAAAATAACACCATATGACACACATTAATCAACCCTAATGTCACCTAGATACTCCAATGTCCCCACAAGTATCCGTGGGTCAATTATATGATATGCATCAAACAACTTCAGATTCATAATGTTCAATCCAACACAAAGAACCTCAAAGAGTGCCCCAAGATTCCTACCGGAGAAACAAAGATGAAAATGGGCATCAACCCCTATGCATAGATTACCCCAATGTCACCTCGGGAATCCGCGATTGAGTGCCAAAACATACATCAAGTGAATCAATAGAATACCCCATTGTCACCACGGGTATCCCACATAAGACATACATCAAGTGTTCTCAAATCCATAATAGTATTCAATCCGACAGTAGTGAAACCTCAAAGGTAAAACTCAATTCATCAAAAGAAGATAGAGGGGGAGAAACACCATATGGTTCAACTATAATAACAAAGCTCGCGGTACATCAAGATCGTGCAAAATCAAGAACATGAGAGAGAGAGAGAGAGAGAGATCAGACACATAGCTATTGGTACATACCCTCAGCTCCGAGGGTGAACTACTCCCTCCTCGTCATGGAGACCGTCGGGATGATGAAGATGCCCACCGGTGATGGTTTCCCCCTCCGGAAGGGTGCCGAAACGGGCTCTCGATTGGTTTTTCATGGCTATAGATGCTTGTGGTGGCGGAACTCCCGATCTACGTTTATTTCTGGGGGTTTCTATATTTATAGGAATTTTTGGCGTCTGGAACAAGTCAGGGGGGTCCATGAGGCAACGACAAGACAGGGGGCGCACCCTAGGGGGGAACCCTCCACCCTTGTGGATGCCTCGTGGCTCTTCTGGCTCAACTCTTTTGCTTCGGGGGCTTCTTCTGGTCCATAAAAAATCACCGTAAATTTTCAGCTCATTTGGACTGCGTTTGATATTCCTTTTTTGCGAAACTCAAAAACAAGGAAAAAATAAAAACTGGCACTAGGCTCTAGGTTAATAGGTTAGTCCCAAAAAACTTATAAAATAGCATATAAATGCATATAAAACATCACAAACAGATAATATAATAGCATGGAACAATCAAAATTATAGATACGTTGGAGACGTATCAAGCATCCCCAAGCTTAATTCATGCTCGTCCTCAAGTAGGTAAATGATAAAAACAGAATTTTTAATGTGGAATGCTACCTAACATATTCATCAATGTAATTTTTCTTTATTGTGGCATGAATGTTCAGATCCATAAGATTCAAAACAATAGTTTAATATGGACATAAAAACCATAATACTTCAAGCATACTAACAAGGCAATTATGTCTTCTCAAATAACATGTCCAAAGAAAGCTTATCCCTACAAAATCATATAGTCTGGCTATGCTCCATTTTCATCACACAAATTAAAATCATGCATAACCCCGATGACAAGCCAAGCATTTGTTTCATACTTTTGATGTTCTCAAACCTTTTCAACTTTCACACAATACATGAGCGTGAGCCATGGACATAGCACTATAGGTGGAATAGAATATGGTGGTTGTGGAGAAGACAAAAAGGAGATAGTCTCACATCAACTAGGTGTATCAACGAGCTATGGAGATGCCCATCAATAGATATCAATGTGAGTGAGTAGGGATTGCCATGCAACAAATGCACTAGAGCTATAAGTTTATGGAAGCTCAACAATAAACTAAGTGAGTGTGCATCCAACTCGCTTGCTCATGAAGACCTAGGGCAATTTGAGGAAGCCCATCATTGGAATATACAAGCCAAGTTCTATAATGAAAAATTACCATTACTATATGAAAGTGACAACATAGGAGACTCTCTATCATGAAGATCATAGTGCTACTTTGAAGCACAAGTGTGGTAAAAGGATAGTAGCATTGCCCCTTCTCTCTTTTTCACTCATTATTTTTTTTGTTTTTTTGGGCTCTCTTTTTTTGGCCTCTTTTTTTTCTTTTTGTCCGGAGTCTCATCCCTACTTGTGGGGGAATCATAGTCTCCATCATCCTTTCCTCACATGGGACAATGCTCTAAGAATGAAGATCATCACACTTTTATTTACTTACAACTCAAGAATTACAACTCGATACTTAGAACAAAATATGACTCTATATGAATGCCTCCGGCGGTGTATCGGGATGTGCAATGAATCAAGAGTGACATGTATAAAACTTATGAATGGTGGCTTTGCCACAAATACTATGTCAACTACATGATCATGCAAAGCAATATTACAATAATGAAGCGTGTCATAATAAACGGAATGGTGGAAAGTTGCATGGCAATATATCTCGGAATGGCTATGGAAATTCCATAATAGGTAGGTATGGTGGCAATTTTGAGGAAGGTATATGGTGGGTGTATGGTACCGGCGAAAGGTTCGCGGTACTAGAGATGCTAGCAATGGTGGAAGGGTGAGAGTGAGTATAATCCATGGACTCAATATTAGTCATAAAGAACTCACATACTTATTGAAAAAATCTATTTGTTATCGAAACAAAGTACTACGCGCATGCTCCTAGGGGGATAGATTGGTAGGAAAATACCATCGCTCGTCCCCGACCGCCACTCATAAGACAATCAATAAATAAATCATGCTCTGACTTTATCACATAACGGTTCACCATACGTGCATGCTAGGGGAATCACAAAATTCATCACAAGTATTTCTCCAATCCACAATTACTCACTAGCATGACTCTACTATCACCATCCTCATATCTCAAAACAATCATATGGAATCAAACTTCTCATAGTATTCAATACACTTTATATGAAAGTTTTTATTATATCCCTCTTGGATGCCCATCATATTAGGACTAAATTCATAACCAAAGCAAATTACCGTGCTGTTTAAAGACTCTCAAAATAATATAAGTGAAGCATGAGAGTTCACCAATTTCTTCAAAATAAAAGCACCACCATGCTCTAAAAAGATATAAGTGAAGCACTAGAGCAACTAACAAACTACTCCAAAAGATATAAGTGAAGATCAATGAGTAGTCGAATAATTATGTAACTATGTGAGGACTCCCTAATAATTTTAGAATTTTAGATCTTGGGATATTATTCAAACAGCAAGCAAATCCTAAGAAAATAAAATGACGCTCCAAGGAAAACACATATCATGTGGTGAATAAAAATATAGCTCCAAGTAAGGTTACCGATAAACGAAGACGAAAGAGGGGATGCCATCCGGGGCATCCCCAAGCTTAGGGTCTTGGTTGTCCTTGAATATTACCTTGGGGAACCTTGGTTATCCCCAAGCTTAGGCCCTTGCCACTCCTTATTCCATAGTCCATCAAAACTTTACCCAAAACTTGAAAACTTCACAACACAAAACTCAACAGAAAACTCGTAAGCTCTGTTAGTATAATAAAGCAAATCACCACTTAGGTACTGTTGTGAACCCATTCTAAATTAATATTGGTGTTATATCTACTGTATTCCAACTTTCCTATGGTTCATACCCCCTGATACTACTCACAGATTCATCAAAATAAGCAAACAACACATAGAAAACAGAATCTGTCAAAAACAGAACAACCTGTAGTAATCTGGAAATTTTCCATACTTCTGTAGATCCAAAAATTCAGAAAAATTAGGAAAACCTGGGTAATTTGTATATAAATATTGTTTAATAAATTCGGAATTTAATCTTGATCCGGTGAATTTCCAAATTTCCTGGACTGAGAGGAAAAGTTTCCATTTTTGCACAGAATCAAGTCAACTATCATCCACACTATCCCAAAGGCTTTACTTGGCACTTTATTGAAACAAAAGCTATAAAACATGATTACTACAATAGCTTAATCATGTGTACACACAAAAATAGTAGGGGTAAATGTTGGGTTGTCTCCCAATAAGCCCTTTTCTTTAATGCCTTTTTAGCTAGGCATGATGATTTCAATGATGCTCATATAAAAGATAAGAATTGAAACATAATGGAAGCATATGAATAGCACATTTAAGTCTAACCCACTTCCTACTCATAGGGATTTTTTGAGCAAACAATTTATGGGAACAAGAATCAACTAACATAGGAAGGTAAAACAAGCATAACTTTAAAACTTTCAACACATAGAGAGGAAACTTGATATTATTGAGATATGTAAAAGCATATGTTCCTCTCTCATAATAATTTTTAGTGACATAATGAATGAATTCAACAATATAACCATCACATAAAGCATTGCTTTCATGATCCATAAGCATACAAATTTTACTACTCTCCACATAAGCAAACTCTTCTCATTCGGAATAGTGGGAGTATCATAAGAAACTCGAATACTATAAATTGTTTCCACATTAAAAGAATAATGTTCAAAAGAGGGTAATCATAATTATGACAAGCTTTATAAATATAATCATCACTTCTTTTTATAACATAAGTGTCATCACAATAATCATCATAAGTAGCAACTTTGGTCTCACTATAATCAATTGAAACCTCTTCCAAGATAGTGGAATCATTACTAAATAAAGTCATGACCTCTCCAAATCCATTTTTATCATTATAATAAGATTCTACACCCTCGAAAATAGTGGGATAATTATTATCTAAAGTTGACACTCTTCCAAACCCACTTTCATAAATATTGCAAGCATCATAAGTAGGAGGCATGCTATCATCGTAATAAATTTGCACATCAAAACTTGTGGGACTAAAAATATCATCTTCATTAGACATAGCATCCCCAAGCTTGGGACAAACATTAATTGCAGCAAACAAATTCTCAAACATGTCATTCTCATCAAGCCTAGCATCCATAAGCTTGTGGCTTTGCATATCATAAGCATAATCACTCTCATCATTAATAGTATGGATAGCACCAATAGTATAGCAATTATTATCATCACAGTTTTCTAAGTTGGTGCCAAAAAGATTCTTAAGATTATAACAAGTATCATTGTTTTCCCAATCATAATCATCACAACGAGTAATAGGCATACCAAAATCATCCTCAATAATTTCTTCGGACATAGTACCATAAGGCAAAGAATCAATATCATCATCAAGTATATTGTCATCCACATTTATTTTTTATTCACTCTCATGAGGCATAACAATAATAGGAGCAACATAATTTGAGAGAGATACCTTTTTACCTTTGCTTCTCCGTCTTTTGTTTTTCTTCTACATGTCATGTGCGGGTTTAATCAACTTTTTGGAGCTCCTTATTTATGATATTGGTTGAATAAAAAGCTCCTCCTCGTTACCTGATTCATCATAAGAAAAAATAGGAGGATATTGGGAAACCTCTTCCCCTTGATTAGTATTGTCTTCATATTATATTTGTTTTCTTGTATTTAAGTAATTGGCAATAAAAGAGTTTTCAATGCAATTTACCGCACAACACATATAAATCTCCTCTAGATCAAAATCAAGAACTCTCTTAAGGTTATATTCTGGAATACCCTTAGCTATATGTTTTATTTATTCATATCCCAGAAGCAAACTAAGTCCATTATGATGCGGAAGGAAAATCAAGTCATCACAATTTTTGGACATGATTCGATCATGAAACAATTTGCATTGGAGATTTAAATGACCACGTTCATTGCAAAGTTCACAAGGATGGTGAGAAAAAATAATTTTTTCAGCACAAACACCTAGCCTCTCTTGCAACCATTTAGTTTCTAAAGGCTTATGGCTCTTGCAAAATCTATCTTCTCTTTTGGGTATGTAACTGCAAACTCTATGCAGTCCACAAAAGTTGACATGCTAATAAGAAACATTTTTATCATGACTAGTGCAATCATCATTAGTACTATGGATATTGAAGGAATTCATACCAACATTGCAATCATGCTCATCATTCAAAGATTTAGTGCCAAACATTTTATTGACTTCTTCTTCTAACTCTTGAGCACAATTTTCCTTTCCATCATTTTCATGAAAGACAATAAAAAGACGAATCATATGACGCAAGATCTAAAGATATACCTTCAAGCACTAACCTCCCCGGCAACGACGCCAGAAAAGAGCTTGATGTCTACTACACAACCGTCTTCTTGTAGACTTGTGTTGGGCCTCCAAGCGCAGAGTTTTGTAGGACAGTAGAAAATTTCCCTCAACTGGATGACCTAAGGTTTATCAATCCTCGGGAGGCGTAGGATGAAGATGGTCTCTCTCAAACAACCCTGCAACCAAATAACAAAGAGTCTCTTGTGTCCCCAACACACCCAATACAATGGTAAATTGTATAGCTGCACTAGTTCGGCGAAGAGATGGTGATACAGGTGTAATATGGATGGTAGATATAGGTTTTCGTAATATGAAAACAAAAAAACAGCAAGGTAACTAGTATCAAAAGTGAGCGAAAACGTTATTGCAATGCTTGGAAACAAGGCCTAGGGTTCATACTTTCAGTAGTGCAAATTCTCTCAACAATGATAACATAATTAGATCATATGGAAATCCCTCAACGTGCGACAAAAGTCACTCCAAAGTTCCTATCACGGAGAACATAAGATGAAATTGCTTGTAGGGTACGAAACCACCTCAAAGTTATTCTTTTTTATCAATCCATTGAGCTATTCCTATAAGTGTCAAAAACTGCCCTAGAGTTCGTAGTAAAATAACACCATATGAAACACATCAATCAACCCTAATGTCACCTAGATACTCCAATGTCACCACAAGTATCCGTGGGTCAATTATACGATATGCATCAAACAACTTCAGATTCATAATGTTCAATCGAACACAAAGAACCTCAAAGAGTGCCCCAAGATTCCTACCGGAGAAACAAAGACAAAAACGTGCATCAACCCCTATGCATAGATTACCCCAGTGTTACCTCGGGAATCCGCGAGTTGAGTGGCGAAACACACATCAAGTGAATCAATAGAATACCCCATTGTCACCACGGGTATCCCATGCAAGACATACATCAAGAGTTCTCAAATCCATAATAGTATTCAATCCGATAATAGTGAAACCTCAAAGGTAAAACTCAATTCATCACAAGAAGATAGAGGGGGAGAAACACTATATGATTCAACTATAATAACAAGGCTTGCGGTACATCAAGATCGTGCCAAATCAAGAACACGAGAGAGAGAGAGATCAAACACATAGCTAATGGTACATACCCTCAGCCCCGAGGGTGAACTACTCCCTCCTTGTCATGGAGACCACTGGGTTGATGAAGATGGCCACCGGTGATGGTTTCCCCCTCCGACAGGGTGCCGGAATGGGCTCCCGATTGGGTTTTCGTGGCTACAGAGGCTTGTGGCGGCGTAACTCCCGATCTAGGTTTATTTCTGGGGGTTTCTATATTTATAGGATTTTTTGGCGTCGGGAACAAGTCAGGGGGGTCCACGAGGCGTCGACAAGGGAACGCCCTCCACCCTTGTGGATACCTTGTGGTTCTTCTGGCCCAACTCTTTTGCTTCAGGGGATTCTTCTGGTCCATAAAAAATCACCGTAAATTTTCAGCACATTTGGACTCTGTTTGATATTCCTTTTCTATGAAACTCAAAAACAAGGAAAAAAGAGAAACTTGCACTAGGCTCTAGGTTAATAGGTTAGTCCCAAAAATCATATAAAATAGCATATAAAACATCCAAAACAGATAATATAATAGCATTCAAAAATAAAAATTATAGATACGTTGGAGACGTATCAATAAGCACCGCAAGATTGAACCCATGACAAAGCACCTCTCCAATGGCAAGGAAAACCAATCTAGTAGGCGAAACCAAATCAATAGAGAAATACAAAGCTATCTTAATCATGCATAAAAGAGTTCAGAGAAGACTCAAATAATATTCATAGATAATCTAATCATAAATCCACAATTCATCCGATCTCAACAAATGCGCCGCAAAAGAAGATTAATCGAATAGATCTCCAAGAACATCGAGGAGAACATTGTATTGAAGATCAAAGCGAGAGAAGAAGCCATCTAGCTACTAGCTATGGACCGTAGGTCTATGGTAAACTACTCACACATCAACGAAAGGGCGGCAAGGTTGATGTAGAAGCCATCCGTGATTGAATCCCCGTCCGGTGGAATACAGGAAAAGGCCCCAAGATGGGATCTCACGAGGCCAGAAGCTTGCGGTGGCGGAAAAGTATTTTTGGTGTGCCCTCTGGTATACAGGGAATATTTGGGTATTTATAGAGCAAAGATTAGGGTTAGAGGAGCATTAGGGGGGGCCACAAGCCTGGGGGCGCGCCCTCCGAGCTTGTCCCCAACTGGTGGCCCGCTGACCTCCTCCCGAAGGTTCCTAGGTGTCTTTTGGTCCAAGAAAAATCCTCAAAGAGTTTTGTTCCATTTGGACTCTGTTTGGTATTGATTTTCTATAAAAGACAAAAACAAGGGGAAAAGCAGCAACTAGCACTGGGCACTAGGTTAATAGGTTAGTCCCCAAAAATGATATAAAATAGCATAACAATGCATATAAAACATCCAAGATGGATAATAAAATAGCATGGAACAATAAAAAAATTATAGATACGTTGAAGACGTATCAAGCATCCCCAAGCTTAATTCTTGCTCGTCCTCGAGTAGGTAAATGATAAAAATAGATTTTTTTGATGTGGAATGCTACCTAACATGTTTATCATGCAATCTTTCTTAAAGTGGAATGAATATTCAGATCCATAAGATTCAAAACAAAAGTTTAATATTGACATAAAAACAATAATACTTCAAACAAACTAAAAAGCAATCATGTCTTCTCAAAATATCATGGCTAAAGGAAGTTATCCATACAAAACCATGTAATCTTGTCATGCTCTATCTTCTTAACACAAAGTATTTATCATGCACAACCCCGATGACAAGACAAGCAATTGGTTCATACTTTTTAATGCGCTTCAGCCTTTTCAACTCTCATGCAATACATGAACGTGAGCCATGGATATAGCACTATGGGTGGAATAGAATATGATGTTGAAGGTTGTGTGGAGAAGACAAAAAAGGATAAAGTATCACATTGACGAGGCTAATTAATGGGCTATGGATATGCCCATCAATTGATGTCAATGCAAGGAGTAGGGATTACCATGCAACGGATGCACTAGAGCTATAAGTGGATGAAAGCTCAAAAGAAAACTAAGTGGGTGTGCATCCAACTTGCTTGCTCATGAAGACCTAGGGCATTTGAGGAATCCCATTGATACGTCCATTTTGCATCATGTTTTCCTACTATTATTTATATATTTTTTATGCATAATAATGCTTTTTGGAGTAATTCTAATGCCTTTTCTCTCATAATATGCAAGGTTCACACAAAGAGGGAGAATACCGGCAGCTGGAAATCTGGACCTAAAAAAGCTATGTTAGGCTATCTATTCTGCACATCTCCAAATGAGCTCAAACTTTATGGAGATTTTTATGGAATATATAAGAAATACTGGAGCCAATAAGTACCAGAGGGCCCCACTAGGTGGGCACAACCCACCTGGGTGCGCCAGGGAGCCCAGGCACACCCTGATGGGTTGTGCCCTGCTCAGCCCACCTCTGGTGCCCCTCTTATGGTATATAAGTCATTTTGACCTGGAAAAAATAAGGAGAGGACATTCGGGACGAAGCGCCACCATCTCAAGGCGGAACTTGGGCAGGGGAACTTTTGCCCTCCGACGGAGCGATTCTGCTGGGGGAACTTCCCTCCAGAAGGGGGAAATCATCGTCATCATCATCACCAAAAACTCTCCCATCTTGGGGAGGGAAATCTCGATCAACATATTCAACAACACCATCTCCTCTCAAACCCCAGTTCATCTCTTGTGTTCAATCTTTGTACGGGAACCTTAGATTGGTGCTTGTGGGTGACTAGTAGTGTTGATTACACCTTGTAGTTGATTACTATATGGTTTATTTGGTGGAAGATTATATGTTCAGATCCAATATGATATTTAATACCCCTATGATCTTGAGCATGATTATCATTTGTGAGTAGTTACTTTTGTTCTTGAGGTCATGGGAGAAATCTTGTTGCAAGTAATCGTGTGAACTTGTTATCTGTTTGATATTTTGATGGTATGTATGTTGTGATTCCCTTAGTGGTGTCATGTGAACGTCGACTAGATGAAACTTCACCATATTTGGTCCTAAGGGAATGCATTGTGGAGTAGTTATTAGATGATGGGTTGCGAGAGTGACAGAAGCTTAAACCCTAGTTTATGCGCTATTCCGTAAGGTATTGATTTGGATCCAAAAGTTTAATGCTATGGTTAGATTTATTCTGAATAATTTTCTCGTAGTTGCGGATGCTTGCGACGGGGTTAATCATAAGTACGAGGTTTGTTCAAGTAAGAATAGCACCTACACCGGTCCACCCACATATCAAATTATCAAAGCAGCGAACACAAATCAAACTCAGATGATGAAAGTGACTAGATGAAATTCCCGTGTACCCTCAAGAACACTTTGCTTACTATAAGAGACCGTTTTGGCATGTCCTTTGCCTCAAAATTGGTCTACCTTGCTGCATTTTTGTTACTATAACCGTTACTTGCTCATTACCAATTATCTTGCTATCAAACTACTCGTTACTTATAATTTCAGTGCTTGCAAACAATACCTTGCTGAAAACCACTTGTCATTTCCTTCTACTCCTCGTTGGGTTCGACACTCTTACTTATCGAAAGGACTATGATTGATACCCTATACTTGTGGGTCATCAAGGCTCTTTTCTGTCACTGCCACCGGGGAGTGAAGCACTCTCGGTAAGGAAAAAATATTACTACATGCTGAAATTTATTGTCACTTGTTACTATGGAAAACAATCCTTTGAGGGGTTTGTTCGGGGTATCTTCACCTCAACCAGAATCACAATTAGTTAACCTTAAACCTATTTCACCTACTGAAAATATTGGTTATGAAATTCCATCGGGTATGATAGAAGAACTGCTAGCTAATCCTTATTCAGGAAATGGAACCGAACATCCTGATATGCACTTGATATATGGGATGAAATTTGTGGATTATTTAAGCTTGCAGGTTTACCCGGAGGTGAAGCTAAGAAGAAGGTTTTCCATTTACCTTTGAAGGGAAAAGCATTGGAATGGTATAGGCTATGTGATGATATTGGATCTTGGCATTGGAACCGACTGAAATCGGAATTTCACCAAAAAATGTATCCTATGCATCTAGTTCATCATGATCGGAATTATATATATTTTTGGCCTCGTGAAGGAGAAAATATCTCTCTAGCTTGGGGGAGGCTTAAGTCAATGTTATATTCATGCCCCAATCACGAGCTCTCAAGAGAAATTATTATTCAGAATTTTTATGCTCGGCTTTCTCGTGATGGTCAATCCATGCTTGATACTTCTTGTACTGGTTCCTTTATGAAGAAGACTATTGACTTTAGGTGGGATCTTTTAGAAAGAATTAAACGCAACTCTGAAGATTGGGAACTCGATGAAGGTAAAGAGTCAGGTATTAAACTCAAGTATGGTTGTGTCAGATCTTTTATGAATACCGATGCTTTTCAAAAGTTTAGCTAAATATGAACTTGACTCTAAGATAGTAGCCTCCTTTTCTGAATCATTTCCTACTCATGTTGATCTCCCTAAGGAGAAGTGTTTTAAATATCACCCACCTATTAAAGAAGAAATTAAATAACTGGTAATAGCTAAAGATGAAACTATTATTTATAAGGTTGATCTAGTTGTTCCTACTGCTTATATCGAAAAACCACCTTTCCCTATTAGGATAAAGTAACATGCTAAAGTTTCAGCTATGGTCAACAGAAGTTATATCATAACTTCCAAACATGCTGAACAAATCAAAGTAGAACTTAGTGTTTCTATGGTTAAAGATCTCCTGGTTGAAAATATAGATGGGCATGTTATTTACTTATGTGATGAAGCTGCTAGAATTACCAAACCCGATGAAAAAGATAAACATAGACCTGCTGTTGGCATGCGTGTTATCTCAGTTAAAATAGGAGCTCAGTGTTATCATGTTTTATGCGACATAGGTGCTAGCATCAGTGTTATTCCTTTTACCTTATATCAAGAAATTATGAATGATATAGCACCCACTGAAATAGAAGACATAGATGTTTCTATTAAACTTGCTAATAGAGACACCATTACACCACTTGGGATTGTTAGAGATGTTGAAGTCTTGTGTGGGAAGATAAAATACTCTACTGATTTTCTTGTTCTTGGTTCCCCATAAGATGACTTTTGTCCCATTATCTTTGGTAGACCTTTCTTGAACATCGTCAATGCTAAAATAGATTGTGAGAAACAAACTGGCGGTGTTAGTTTTTGTGACGAGTCTCATGTGTTTAATTTTTCCAAGTTTAGTAGAAAGCATCATAAGAAAGAATTTCCTAGTAAGGATGAAATAATTGGTCTTGCTTCTATTGCCGTGCCTCCTACTAATGCACTAGAACATTATTTGCTAGACCATGAAAATGATATGCATCTGCATGAAAGAAATGAAATAGATAAAATTTTCTTTTTACAATGTCCTCTTCTTAAACACAATTTTCCTATTGAAACTCTAGGAGGTCCTCCTCCACATAAAGGTGATCCTATGTTTGAATTAAAAGAATTGCCATACACTTTGAAATATGCTTATCTTGATGAGAAAAAGATATATCATGTTATTATTAGTGTTAACCTTTCAGGACATGAAGAAGAAAGGTTATTGAAGGTTCTAAAGAAGCACCAGGCTGCTATTGGATATACTCTTGATGATTTAAAGGGCATTAGTCCTACTCTCTGTCAGCACAAGATTAATATGGAACCTGATGCTAAACCCGTTGTTGATCACCAATGACGTTTGAATCCTAAAATGAAATAAGTGGTTAGAACTGAAATACTGAAGCTTCTGGAAGCAGGTATAATCTATCCTAAAGCTGATAGTAGATGGGTAAGTCCCGTTCATTGTGTCCCTAAGAAAGGAGGTATTACTGTTGTTCCTAATGATAAAAATGAACTTATTCCACAAAGAATTGTCACTGGTTATAGAATGGTAATTGATTTTAGAAAATTAAATAAAGGTACTAGAAAATATCACTACCCTCTACCTTTTATTGATCAAATGCTAGAAAGATTATCTAAGCACACACATTTTTGTTTCCTTGATGGATATTCTTTTTTTTCTCAAATACCTATCTCACAACCTGATCAAGAGAAAACCACCTTTACTTCTCCTTTTGGAACTTATGCTTATAGACGTATGCCTTTTGATTTATGTAATGCACTTGCTACCTTTCAAGGATGTAGGACTGCTATATTCTCTGATTTTTGTGAAAAGATTGTTGAGGTTTTCATGGATGATTTTTCCATCTACGGAACTTCTTTTGATTATTGCTTAAGCAACCTTGATCGAGTTTTGCAGAGATGCGAGCAAACTAATCTTGTCTTTAATTAAGAGAAGTGCCACTTTATGGTTAACGAAGGCATTTCCTTGGGACATAAAATTTCTGAACGAGGTATTGAGGTGGACAAAGCTAAAGTTGATGCAACTGAGAAAATGCCATGTCCTAAAGATATCAAAGGTATTCGTAGTTTCCTCGGTCATGCTAGTTTCTATAGCAGATTTATTAAAGACTTCTCTAAAATTTCTAGGCCTCTTACAAATCTTTTACAAAAGGATGTTCCATTTGTTTTTGATGATGATTGCGTAGAAGCCTTTGAAACACTTAAGAAAGCCTTAATTTCTACACCTATTGTTCAACCACCTGATTGGAACTTGCCTTTTGAAATTATGTGTGATGCTGGTGATTATGATGTTGGTGTTGTTCTAGGAGAAAGAGTTGATAAGAAATTAAATGTTATTCACTATGCTAGTAAAATTCTAGACAGTGCCCAACGAAATTATGCTACTACTGAGAAAGATATTTTAGCAGTGGTGTTTGCTTGTGATAAATTTAGATCCTACATTGTTGATTCTAAAGTAATTGTTCACACCGATCACGCTGCTATAAAATATCGTATGGAAAAGATAGATGCTAAACCAAGACTTATTAGGTGGGTTCTTTCGTTACAAGAATTTGACTTACATATCACCGATAGAAAAGGAGCTAAGAACCCCATGGCTGATAACTTGTCTAGGTTAGAGAATATTCTTGATGACCCACAGACTATTAATGATAGTTTTCCCAAAGAACAATTAGCTACAATAAATGTTTCTCATAACAATCCTTGGTTTGCTGACTATGCAAATTACATTGTTGCAAAATACATACCACCTAGCTTCACATACCAACAAAAAAATCTTCTATGATTTAAGACATTACTTTTGGGATGACCCACATCTTTATAAAGAAGTAGTAGATGGTATTAGTAGACATTGTGTACCTGAGCATTAACAAGAACAAATCGTACGGAAATGTCACTCCAAAGCTTATGGAGGGCATCATGCGGGAGATAGAACTGCTCACAAGGTATTGCAATCTGATTTTTATTAGCCTACTCTCTTCAAGGATGCTCATAAGTTTGTTTTATCTCGTGATGAATGTCAAAGAATTGGTAATATCAGTAAGCGTCAAGAAATGCCTATGAATTATTCACTTGCCGTTGAACCATTTGATGTTTGGGGATTTGATTATATGGGAACTTTTCCTTCCTCTAATGGGTATACATATATTTTGGTTGCTGTTGATTATGTCACTAAGTGGGTAGAAGCTATTCCAGTTAGTAGTGCTGATCACAACACCTCTATTAAAATGCTTAAGGAAGTTATTTTCCCAAGGTTTGGAGTCCCTAGATATTTAATGACTGATGGTGGTTCACATTTTATTCATGGTGCTTTCCATAAAATGCTTGCTAAGTATGATGTTAACCGTAGAATTGCATCACCCTATCATCCCCAGTCTAGTGGTCAAGTTGAACTTAGCAATAGAGAAATAAAGTTGATTTTACAAAAAACTGTCAATAGGTCCCGAAAGAATTGGTCTAGGAAATTAGATGATGCACTTTGGGCCTATAGAACAGCATATAAAAATCCTATGTGTATGTCTCCTTATAAATGGTTTATGGAAAGGCTTGTCATTTGCCTCTTAAGTTAGAACATAAAGCTTATTGGGAAATTAAAGAACTCAACTATGATTTCAAACTTGCCGGTGAAAAGTAGTTATTTGATATTAGCTCACTAGATGAATGGAGAACCCAAGCTTATGAAAATGCCAAGTTATTCAAAGAAAAAGTCAAAAGATGGCATGATAAAAGAATCCAAAAGCGTGAGTTTAAAGTTGGAGAATATGTTCTTTTGTACAACTCTCGTTTCAGATTCTTTGCAGGAGAACTCCTCTCCAAATGGGAAGGACCCTATGTTATCGAGGAGGTTTATCGATCTGGAGCCATCAAAATAAATAATGCCGAAGGTACTAACCCGAAGGTTGTCAATGGGCCAAGAATAAATCATTATATCTCAGGTACGCCCATTAATGTTTAAAGCAATATTATCCAAACTATGACACCAGAAGAACACATAAAGGAAACCTTTCTTAACACTCCAGAATCGTGAAAAAGATGAGGTACGTGATACGGTAAGTAAACGGACTCCAAAAAATCCGCAAAAATATTTTTTGTCAGTTTTGGAATATATCAAAAAAATAGTAAAATAAGAAACTACCAGGAAGGTCACCCTGGTGGGCAAAAGACACCAGGGCCAGGCGCGCCCAGGTGGGTTGTGCGCACATCGGGTACCTTTCGGACTCCGTTTTCCTTCCTTTTACTTGTTTCCCAAGATAAAAAAATCTTTATATACCCCCCCCCCCCGAACCTATTGACCATCGTATCGTGGAGAAATCTTATGTTTCCTTTCCTTGCTGTTTTCCTGACAGATCTGAAAATATGTCATCCCAAGACTCGGAGGGTGAGAGCTTTGTTGTTGATTATATCGCAAACCCCAAGGTTTATGGGGATGTGGAACACTATAGCTGGACCTCAGAGGAAGAAGAAGACTATGATCCTAAAGGGGAGGAGGAGACAAGCTCAGACGAAGTTGAAGTTCCATTGCCTCAACCTGGGGACATGCACGTGGAATTCAAGAAGTCAAGCCTCCCCAACAAAGCAAAGAAACCTAAGGTCCAGTTTACCCCCTTTCGTCTCTTGCAAGAAAACAAGCAAGAATTATGCAAAAGGATAGTAGAGCTCGAGGAGGAGATTGGTGAGTTAAAGGAGGAAAATTCCATCCTTAACCGAAAGCTAAGGAAGAAAGACAAATCTACCACTTCATTAGCACCACCTCCTTATTCATCAACAAAGAAAAATTGAGTATCGGGTATGGGCACTCCCCTTGGCTTGTGCCAAGCTTGGGGGAGGTGCCCGGTATCGTATTGCCTCCACTATATTTTGCCTTTACTTATCTTAGTTTGATCCATAGTTATATTTTGCTTTAGATTAATAAAAGTTTAGTTTGATCCTTTCTTTTCAAGAGTTTTCTTAGTGATCTATCTTTGTAATCGTGTGCGATATATATAATAAAGTTTAGTTTGAGTTTTGTTTTCTTTACTTTCATGTTCAATAGAAAGAAAGGAAATAAATGAAAAAGATCATATGATAATCTTATAGTAAGTAATGACATCACATAAGAAAAAGTATAAGTAGAAAATTGTAACATCTCGATTCTCGGAATGTTTAAGAAAAAGTTTTCCAAAAATTAGGGCTAGAAAATTTCGTTTGTTTTATATGTAAACAAAGCTTAAATTGGACTATTATAATTTATAGGATTTAATTTGATCTAATGTGAACCTAAATTTAAATTTGAGTTGTGTTCTTCTCTTTCTGATGGGTTTATTTCTTACCTTCGACATTTTAAATTACACGCCTCAGAATTTTCTAGAGTTCATTTGATTTTTTTGAGCTTTTATTCTTTTTTAGATTTTCCTAAAAGGAAAATCAATTTATTTTCTTCTCTCAGCTGGCATAATTCCCTTGGTATGTGCCTCTCTCTCCTCTAGTTGCAACTCACATTTTTTTTACTTCTCTCCAAACCGAATGGGCCTCCAACCTGTTCTTTTTTCTTCTCTAATTCTTTTTCCACCTGGACCTTGGCCTGTTTCCATCACGTGGACTCAGGGAGCGCATCATCTCCTTCCTTCTGGTACATGTACAGGCACAATTGAACCTACACATAAAAAACCAAAATACATGTACGCATGAATGATGCCTTTCCTTAAATTCTTCTCCTTGACTCTTCCCTTGCCTTATTTGTTTTCGCTTGCCCATCTTCCAAGGCCAACCCAAACGCTTCTTCTCCTCCCTCCACCCACACATACGCACACACAGTACAGAGAAGAAGAAACGTACACGCATGATCGTGCCCTCCCCTTAACTCTCATAAATCACGAACCAACTTATGGTTGGATGGTTAGAAAGACTGTGGTATCCCCAATCCATCAAGGTTCAAATCCTGGTGCTCGCATTTATTTCTGGATTTATTTCAGGATTTCCGGCGATGCACATTCAGTGGGAGGAGACGTTTCCATTGACGACGAGGCGCCTACGGTGACTTCGTAAATCTCAAAATGATATGCCGGCTCAGTCTTTCGGAGGTGCTCATAGGGGTGAGTGTATGCTTGTGTATATGAGCGCTTGTGTTTGTTCAAAAAAAACTCTCATAAATCTCAATCGCTTTCAGTTTTGAAGATATCTAGACATGCTCCACGACCTCCTCTCTCATTCCCATCTGTCCTCATGCCCTCTCCCTTCCTCCTCTGCCCAAGAACTCTCACTGAACTTTTGAAGCTCCATGGGTGCCGGTCTCGTTCCCCGTGACTCGGACCATCTCCATCCAAACCCTTGCGCCAGGTTCTTCTCCTCCACGCCAAGAGTCCATTCAGAGAAGAAGAAGTTCGTTACGTCAATCACACACAAAGAATTCTACATGTCCGTCTACACTGTTCGTCTAGTTCATCGCACCGTTCCGCCAAACTCGGTAAGCCTCTAGAAAACTTATATTCGATGCCTTCTCAAAATATTACAGTGTATCTCCTAGACATCATAGTTCCTCCTTGTTTTGTCTTTGGGCGCGTTGATGCTATCCATCGCATGAACCAAGTATTACATGCATATTTCAATCGTTTTGGTTCATCGTTTGATCTTGATCCCAATAGACGAAACGTTGTAAGTGGTTAGAGGAACCCGTTTGTGGTTTTAGATTTTGCGCACATACATATTAGGAGTTCGTCTAGTGCAAATGGGAATTGCACTCTGTGTGTGTTCTTACACTATTTATTTATTTTACTTGTGTGATGTATACCTAGGAGTGCCTATAATTATTTGATAATCGTAGGAGTTATATATGATTTACAAGATTACTTGTTTGGTCAATCGGGTTTTAGTGTAGATTTAAATTGTCGTTTATGCCTAAAATCTGATAGTGTTTGAGTTCGGTATACTTTTCTTGTTAATCTAATACTCCCTCTGTCCCATAATGTAAGACGTTGGTGTCAAAAAATGTCTTACATTATGGGACGGAGGGAGTATTTCATATTATGTTGATGATAGGTCTAGGAGTGCATGCTATTGATCACATAATGTTGTGTGTGACATGTGACTTCTTAGATTTATTTGTTGCCGGTTGTAGTTATTTAAAAAAAGTGTTGCATGTTGTTTTGACTTGGCAATTTCTTGTATTGTGTATAGTCCTCTTTATTGCACGCGTGCAATATTTAGTGGAAGTTTCACATGCCTAGGAATCACACGTAATTACTTTGGACTTTTTAGTGCGTTACTAGATTTATTTGTAGGATTGTTTTACAAAAATATTTTACATGTTGTTTCGTGTTGATAATTTTCGATGCATCAACTGGCCCTATTTTATGCATGTGTAACTTTGGTGAACATATGCTTATAATTCTATAAAATTATTTAACAATTGCTTTATTCTCCTGAAATACCTAATGTTTTGGTTATTTTCATTTTTGTTTAGAAAGAATATATCTTAGATATTGACTACATATTCATTTTCGTCGATGTTCCATGTTTGTTTGTTTGGTTTGAAATCATGCCATGTCTATGATAGGTGTTTATATATTTTTAGTACATGTTATCGCATATTATTCTTTATGCAAGATGTCTAATGAAATGCCTTATTGTTTGGATATGAGTACATTGTAGTTCATAGCATAGAGTATTATTGGCTAGTTGTTCCTCTTATTTTATAAATACGTGTTATACAAGATTGCATGGTAGACAATTCATGAAATCATTTAGTTTTGTATTGCTATATATAATTTATTCTTGTGAAATAGAATTTAGTTTATTTCATCTTGGTAACTATCATGTGCGTCCATTCACATTTGTTTATCACCATGCCATGTTAGGACTTGCTCAGTGTCCAACGCATGTTTTGATTTAATGTGTTATATGATTGCTGCGTTATATTGTATGACCAATCATATGGTTAATATTGCTTGAAGAGTTACATGTTAGTAGTTTATGATCTCATATATTTTAATTAAGTAGGATTCCTTCTTGCTTTAATATCGTGCCATGATATTGTGATTGTATAACTAGATGACATAGTGTGTGTGTGCGCGTGTGTGTATTCATGTATTAGATCATGCATAGTTGTCCACTATGCATTTGCAAGTGTAGGTTGTACAACACAGAAATGCATGCCATCTTGTTACTCATTCTAGTATAGTATATTGCTTGATATGTTGATGGCATGATTTAGTTGTTTAATTTGCCCACATGCTTAGTATGATGTGTCCATGTGTTTGCATGTTATAAACAACAATTGTTGTGTGCTACTTTGATGCTTCCATGTTCACAGGGGCCGGCCCTGTGTTTTGGGAGGCCCTAGGCGAACTTGACGACATGGGCCCCTATGTCCTAAGACCATATATATGTATGCGTGTGCGTGATACATAAAATTCATTAAACTTTCAACCACACATCTTTAGTTTTAGATTTGACTATAATAAATGTTGGACAATGCCATTTTAAGACAGAAATACTAAAAAATAGCAAAATGAAATTAACATGACATGACTACCTTAAATAAGAACCAAATTCGACTGATTCCGTCAATAACAATAATAGTGCTTCAGAAAAAGTTTCTTTGGGCATTTCTTGATGCAATGTAATTAAGGGCACAATCAAGATCAACATTGTCCAAGATATCCTTCTCAATGCAAAAATTGATAGATCAGATGATTGGAACCCTAGACATTTACAGACAGACAAAAAAGTAGCATGGCTGAGTACATACTGTGAAAGATTGAATTAGAAAATTATACATTAAAATTTTGAAACTTTGTGTACACTGAAATTTAAGGATGGGTCTTGGATGAATAGTTGAATACAAACATACTAAGTAAAGAATAAAATAAACTACTGAAATTGGGGTTTGGGGGATGGATCGGGAGCATGGATGGATACGTACCCTGTAAGTTATTAGCAGTACATACTGTAGTGCCCTCACGGCTCACATACGTATAATGTATTGCCGCCTTGACCAATGCCAAATGGTCGGGCTGCGGACTGCCGCGCGGTGCACGCAGCGGCGGCCAAGCAACAGGCAGGCCGATAGTGACCGACGAGAGGACGCATGGTCAAAGACGAACCGACGAGAGGACGAAGACGAATGAGTGGCCGTGCCTATTTTGCTGGACTATACTATGTATACTACATCATGGGCCCCCTCCCCCGCCTGGGCCCTAAGCCGTCGCCCCTCCGGCCATACCCCAGGGCCGGCCCTGCATGTTCATGCATGTCAACTAGTCTCATAGAGTTGTGTCCTATTTGCATGCTTTCTATTTATGTTAGTCGATATAAACTAAGTTCACTACAAAAAAATACACTTCCGTGATGATACGTGTTTGTCATAGTAGGTCACGTTTTTTGTCATGCATGTACATCCATGACAAATTTATGACAGAATCAAGATAGTCATACCTGTGCTGTCGTAGAAGTGTTCCATGACATTACCAAAATTATCATCACAGAAGTGTCCACTTCCATGACGATAAATCGCGCGTCAGAGAAGTGCTTTCGTCAAGGGTGACCGACACGTGACATCCACCATAACGGAACGCCATTAAGCTATTGGGTCGGGTTTTGGATCCGATAACCCGTTAACAGCCCCGACCAATGGGTATTTTCCACGTGTAAAATCGTCATTGGTTGGAGGAAACACGTGTCGGCTCATTGTTGGAACAGATGTCATCCACTCATTGGACAGAAGGCGCCTATGATACGTCGACACGTGGCCCGGCCCAACAGAGGCCCATTCCTGTGAAAAGGCCGGCCCGTTTGACTTGGTCAAAAGGTGACGGGCCGGCCCATGGAAAGCCTGTTAACGGCCTGTTCGCATATAGCCCATTTATAGCCCGCTAACCCAAGGCCCGTTACGCCCTACCGAATTAGGCCCAATAGCGTCATTTGGGCCATCCAATATGATTCCAGCCCGTTTTCACTTCTAGCCCATGTATGGCCCATGATGTATTTCGGCCCATATGAGGCCCTATATAACTCTTGGCCTATTAACGGCCCATGGTGAAACTGGCCCGCAATGAACAGTGTATCACTTTAGACCCATTAATGGCCCGTGGTAAAACTGGCCCATAATGAACAGTGTATCACTTTATACCCATTAATGGCCCGTTATTCAGTTGGGCCATTTCCAGCCCATGTTATCTTTCGGCCTTCTCAGAGCCCATTTATTCTTGGGCTCATTTCGAGAATTCGTTTACTTACGGCTCGTTACTGTAATTTTCTGCTTGTGGGCCAAATTCAGCCCGTGGTTACAGTCAGCCCGTTTGTGGTCCGTTAATACATTGGGCCGTTTTCATAGCGTCATCAAATACAACCTATTAACGATGGCCCGTTATGGTCGGCCCATGAACGGACGATTCCAACTCTAGCCCGTTTACAGCCATAATGTGGCCTGTTATTGGCCCATGTTTGGCCAATCGATCATACGGCCTGTATAAGGCCCATTGATGATAGGGCCCGTAGAAGGCCCATTGTTTCTACGGCCCGTAGAAGGCCCAATGTTTCTACGGCCCGTAGAAGGCCTACTGTTTCTACGGCCCGTAGAAGGCTCACTATTTCTACGGCCCGTAGGAGGCCCAGTGTCACTACAGTAAATATTAGCCCATGGTTATTGTGGCCTAGTTTTAAAAAATAGGTTATTGCAGCCACTAGCAAACCGCGGAAAAAGAACTGCACTGACTACAAGCAAACAAATAAACAAGACAACAAAGAAATAAATAAGCAAGCAACTTATGCTAGGATATCACGGCTATTACACATATTACATCCACCGGGCATCAAAGTTCACCACCAGTGCAAATATAGGGAACACAGCAGCATATAAACGCCGCAGCAAAACAAGTCCAGAACTGAAACCACTTCAGAAGAGTTCAAGAAACAATATCCTGGGTACCCATAATGCTGGCAAGATGCTTAGCAAGCTTATTAACTTTCTCTTGTTTGGCGCTTAAATCCTCCAGCGCTTGCTGTTGCACAAGAAAGTACGCATCTGAATTCTGCAGGGACTTCCTCAGTCCTTCGGCTTCTTGCCGCAGCACAGATGACTGATGCCTTTCAGCTTGTAGCTGAGACTGAATAAGCCGAAGTGATTCAGGCAGCGAGTTTGGAGAGCTTGTGCCAGCGGTACTGGCCAGTAACTCGAACACTACATCAACGCAGGACTGTGGGGTTTTCTCACTGTCTACAAGATCGTTTTTATCACCTTTCTTGGAGACCAATAGGGTTGTCTCACTATCTTGAACCTTATCTGCATTACTTTCTCTACCATTGCATAGTGGGGTGCTCTTATCCAATATTATGTTTGCATACTACAAGAGAAACAAGCAAACACATCACAGGTTTAGCTTGTAGTATACCAAACTCATTTTGGTAAACCGGTTCAGTAGTACGATGGACAGGATAACAGCATGAAACAAACATATATCTATGTACTATGGTCACTGTATTGTCCATATCATTCTAGTTTATGTTCCCTAATCAAGATAGAGACACAGTTCAACTCATATATTTTTAAGACACAGCAGCATAGACAGAATATAAGTGTGAGAAACTACACAGCATTGGCAGCCCTTGTAATGTGCATCACATGAGAACATAACTGTTTATATAACTTAAACTGAAATCAACATAGAGCAAGAAGTTAGAACAACAATCCAGTTAAAGAAATAGGTTTAAAACATACCTGTTGCGCCATTGGAGTTTCAATTGGATCCTTCAAATTCGAAAGTAGTTGGTATGAGTAAATACAGTGATGCAACAGCAAAGGAGTATGGACCATAGCTACGGAATCTGACCTGAGAACAGTTGCTCTTCTGCTTTAAACGTGGAGTTTGGGTTAGCTGTGGTGGTTTTCGTGCTTTGGGCACTGCAGTAGCTTTACAAACTGCTCGTGTGGGGGTACTCTATGGTGGACATGGTGCTTTGTCAACTATAAGTGGGTTACTATCCGCTGGTGTTGCATTAGATGGGTTGTAGCTGGTTCTCTGCCCAACGGTGTAAGTGTGCACTCTGGAAGAGTCTCGATTATGTGTGGTGGGGCTAGTTTGTGGGCCAGTACAACCATGGTTCTATCTGCATCGACGGGTAGCACTGTCTTTTGTGAAGAACGGGTTTTTGCTCCCTTAGATACTGCCATCACCCCCTCCAATTCAAATGGCTGATAAACAAGAAAAGAAATTGAACATACAGACATTGTATGATAGACAGATGTGGTAATTCACATATATGGTGTCTAACCAAACAGGAGAGCATGACACAATTTCACATATATGATGCCTAACTAAACAGGATAGCATGACACAGTTTCAGATATATGATGGATAACTTAACAGGATATAATGGCATAATTCAACATATGATGAGTACCTAAACAGGATGACATGACAAAACTATATGATGTCTTTCTAAAATAGGTTGTGATGAAATAATTCACATACATGTTGTCTAAGTATACAGGATGGCATGATATAATTGACATAATTGATTCATATACTAAGCAGCTGGCACCCGCATGTATGATCTCTAAACTAAGCAGATAGAATTCAATATTGTGCATATGATGTCTAAACTAAGCAATGCAAGACACCATATGCATCATATGAGAAATATAAACATTGCAACTTAGAGCATACACCTCAGGTGGGATATAGGACTGGTCATCTGTGTCTGAATCCTCCTCTGAGGAGCTCCCTGTAACCATCGAGATATATGCTTCAACAGGTACCATTACCTGCTCTGAAGACCTTGTTTTCACTCCAGATTTTTCCATAACCGGCTCAAATGGTTGATACACATGAAGAGTAGTTGAGTATACACAGATTGTCGACAAATGGAATACGTAATGACAAAAAAGATGGCATGAGATAATTCACATATATGATGCCTGGCTCCATGGCGGTGCATAATTCACATATATGATAACTTGCTGAAAAACATGGCATTGCATAATTCACATATCTGATATAGAAAGCAAACAGGAGGCATTCACACAAAGCATGTCTAATCTAAGCAGATGGCATGGCAATGCAAGACACCATATGCATGATATGAGCAATATAACCCAGCCAAGTTAGAGCATGCACCTTGGGAGGGGGGGGAATACGACTGGTCATCTCTCTCTGAATCCTCCTCTAAGGAGCTATCTGTAACCAGCAAGAAATCTGCATCGACAGGTACCACTGACTGCTCAGAAGACCTTGTTTTCACTCCAGATTTTCCCATGACCGACTCAAACGGCTGATGCACAAGAAGAGTAGATGAATGTATAAACATTGCTGACAAATGGAACAAATTATGGAAAAAAATATGGCATGATACAATTCACATATACGATGACTGGCTAAACAGGATGGCATTGCATGATTCACGTATATTGTCACACCCTAGCTAGTCATGCATTAGAGTGTTGCATCATGTTTACTCTTTCATCAGAAACTTGAAATGGGGATCTGTGAAACCCTCAGAATCATTTTTGAAAATGATCCAAATAAAAATTTCTCCAAAAGGGTCCAAGAAAATGCTCATGTTGCTCTCTGAAAATATTGGACAGAGATAAAAATCAAACCAATATTTTTAAGAGCTCATAGGTATTTATTTTGGGCATTTGGAATTAATGCATAATTATTTGCTTTGGAAATATATTATTTATATATATTAATATATGTCCAAATATTATGCCACTTATGAAGGAGCTCTGGAATAATATATCTAGCTCCTGCAAAAATTGGCATAAGGAAATAAAATGATTTAATATTTTATTTAAATCAAAACAAATGTCAGAAATTAGAAAACAGAAAATAATTAACAGGAGGAGCTTACCTGGGCTCCTCCACTGTGCGGCCCAGCCAGCAGCCGGCCCAGCCCATCTCCCTCCTCTGTCGTCTTCGTCCCGACAGAGGGAGGGGAGTGTGGCCGGCGCGCGCGCGCGCCACCGCGCCACGCCACCTCTCTCCATGTCTGCCTGCCCTCCCCTCCTCGCCTCGATGCCCTGGACGACGCCACGCCTCCCCCCTGCTCTCTCTCACTCTCCCCCGGGCTCTTCCCTCCTCTCCCTCGCTCTCTCTCTCACACGGCCGAACACCACCCTCGCCGCCGTTCGCCACAGCAGCCATCTCCGGCCACCCCTCGCTCCCCCGACTAGCTCAGAAGCTCCGCCACGACCCCCTCTTCCTCCCCACCGCTCCACGGTCCTCCAGAAGCCCTGCATCGCCGCCACGTCGCCGTTCCCCTCTTCGGGCTCCGACCATCGTCGCCGTCGAATTCGTCGTCTCCAGCGCGTCCCCGAGCCCACTAACCATCCCTGCAGCTCCGCGGTGAGCCCCCGGATCGTTTCCCCCTTCTCCCCTGGTCTCTCCCGACCTCTAGGCCCAAGCCCCACCTTGGCCGAGAGCTCCACGCCGCCGGCGATGTCGCCGTCGTGGCCACGGTCACCGTAGCACCCAACCGAGCACACTATCGTGCTCCACACCTCACTAGGATCACGCAGCACACACTAACGCCTCCCCAAACCCCCTGCAACATCGATCCCGACCGCACCCGAACTCCGGCGGCCGCAGCCGAGCTCGCCGCCGTCGACTCCGGCCACCCCAGGCCCAGCCACGGCCACCGTTCGACGCGCGGGAGCAAGAGCTTTCCAACGAGCCCAAGCACGGCCTCGCCCGTGCCCTGTAGCGCGATCCCGCGTCGCGCCGCCGTCTCGGGCCTCGCCGGCGTCACGTCGCCGGTGGGTTTGACCCACTTTGACCACGGCAGGACACCCCCTGAGTCCCTGACAGGTGGGCCCAGCCCTGTAGCTAATTAGGATTAGTGCTAACCACTGTTAGTTAACCCCCTAACACTGACCAGTGGGCCCCAGCGCCACTAATCCCTAATTAGGATTAATTTAAACCTGTTAAACCCCCCTGTCACTGACGTGTGGCCCCCACACGTCAGGTTTGACCCCAGACAGCCGCAGTTGACCACTGACGTCATGCTGACGTCATGCTGGCGCAATAATTATAATTATTGGATTTAATTTAAATCAGGAAATTCTAGAATATTATTTAAACTTCAAAAATTCATAACTTTTATTCTGTAACTCCAAATTGGACAAATTATATATGAAAAATGATCAGAAAAATCCAATCTATCCATATGTACTATTTTCATGCATGACCAAACAAATTAAATTGATGTTTCAAGCAGAACAAGGAAAAGCACTTTAAAGAGGCCATGTTTGAGTTTGAAATTTGAATCTTTGATTCAAATTTGTTCAAACCCTTCTGGTTTTAGTTGCATTAGCCCAACACACTCATATTGCCATGTTTCATGCATGCATCATATTGTTGCACATTGTTTGGTGATGCTTGTGTATCGATGTCCTTTGCGACAGGTTCTGCCCCCGAGGAGTACCGTGATTACCCTAACGAAGAACCGTATCAGTGCATCGAACCATCAGGCAAGCAACCAACCATTTGATCATATCGATACAATCCCATGTTCTCGCTCCTGCTCTTTTTTACTGCACTAAGACAACGCGTTTCAAACTGCTGTGTGCTACGGTAGTTGAACCCATTTCCTCTGCATGACCTGTCATTGCCACAGTAACTAGATGAAACCCACTAGCATGTGTAGGAGTTGATTGAGCCATGTGTATGTGTTGTTCCTACCTTGCTATGCCTGCTATGCTTAGAGTCGTGTCAGGTCTGGTTCATCTGGGTGATGGGCTAGAGTGAAATGTTAATGTCGGTAATGAGAGTGGTGTGGTGAACACGATTTGGTAAAGGTATCGATGAGAGCCCATGTAGGAGTACATGGTGGGTTGTTTCATTGAAGCCGACCTTAAGCACTGAGATCTGTATATGTGATTTAAGATACAGCTACTACCATGCATTGGGCCCTGAAATATGACCCCGCTCGACTTCTTATTCACCCTAGCTCTCTGTCCAGGAGTTGCAAGTAGTTTCTGGTGTTTGTAGCCTACTGGAGGCCGTGGACAGCGCTGACCGTAGGGGTGGGCTGTGATGCGGTAGGTACGTGGCCGGGTGTACCGAATACCCGTTAGGTATCTCGGGAACCTTGTTCACATCGTTCGGGGCCGTATGGGAAACCTCGGCCGGACTCCCTGCGGATGGAACCTGAATAGGCGATAAACCTGGACTAGAGGCTTAAGTGTTTAGGTAGGTCGTGGTCTACACCCACGTCGGCTTTCGTTTGAAGTCTGCCGAGCACATGTCGTGTGCAGACGCTAAGTGGTGGAAACATGTATGAAGAAGTACACCCCTGCAGGGTTATCATAATCTATTCGAATAGCCGCGTCCGCGGTAAAGGACTACTTGGTTGCCGATACAGTTCATAGGCAAGTAAATGGAAACTACTAAAAGCCTCAAGATAAGTGTGAGTGCCGAGGATGGCTCTTTCGTAGGAAGACGGAGGTGGATCCTCGGTAGTGTATTGAAGTGGTGAGTAGTGGACTCGTGTGCGCAAAACCATTTCAAGTTGGAGTATCGTAGGATAGTCTAGCCAAGAGTCAAAGCTGGCTTGCTGCAATAACTCCACCAACCCTTCTTGATAATATGCATGTATGTAGGATCTGATGTAAGTCTTGCTGAGTACCTTTGTACTCATGTTGCTATAATCTACATTTTTACAGAAGACGCTGCAACCCCTTCTGATGGGTTCTATGTAGACGTTGACATCAACGAGTAGGCTAAGGACCCAGGTGGTGACCCTGAGCTTGTGATGGACCACGTAGTATAGCTAGGCTTTCCAAGCCTCTTTTATTTTACTAGTTGTCTGTACTCAGACAATGTACTTCCGCTGCTGGTTTGTATGACTGTATGACTTGTATGTTGGGTTGTGAGACCCGTACCTTTGTGTATGATATGTATGGCTCCCTGGGCCTTAAATAAAGTACTTGTGTCGTAGAGTCATGTTGTGATGCTTCGTTGTATTTGCACATATCGAGCATATTGTGTGTATGATTGAAATGCTTGGTATGTGTGGGATCTGACTATCTAGTTGTTTATCTTTAGTAGCCTCTCTTACCGAGAAATGTCTCCTAGTGTTACCGCTGAGCCATGGTAGCTTGCTACTGCTCTGGAACACTTAGGCTGGCCGGCATGTGTCCTTCTTCGTTCCTGTGTCTGTCCCTTCGGGGAAATGTCACGCTTTGAGTACCGGAGTCCTGTTAGCCCGCTACAGCCCGGTTTACCGGAGCCCTGCTAGCCTAGTGCTACAGCCCGGACCCATTTGCTGATGACCGACACGTTCGGAGCTGGGTCATGGATGCCTGTCCCTGTAAGTCTGTGCCACTTTGGGTTTACGACTAGTCATGTCAGCCCGGGCTCCTTATCATATGGATGCTAGCGACACTATCATATACGTGAGCCAAAAGGCGCAAACGGTCCCGGGCAAAGGTAAGGCGACTCCCGTGGGAATACCGTGCGTGAGGCCGCAAAGTGATATGAGGTGTTACCGGCTAGATCGATGTGACATCGAGTCGGGGTCCTGACAGCGTTGGTATCAGAGCCGGACTGCCTGTAGGTTCTCCAAGCCAAACTGGTCGATGTTGAGTCTAGAAATTCTTTAGTTATATGTAGGGGAATTGTTTGTGGGTTGGAACATAAGGCTCTTTTACTCCTTTATCTTCTGACATTCTGATCTGAGTCAGTCCATTCTTCCACCGGGGGTTAAGGAATTAGGATCTGTTCTCTCTATCAGGATCACGAGTTACTAATCAGTAGTACCTTATAAGTTTGATGGTTACAAGCCTAGTTCAGTTCTACTACCACATTATGTTGCTAGAATGGTTTCAGAACTTTGATATGATGATGTTGAGTGTGTACGAAATCCTTTGTCAAATGTCTCAAAATCCTTTTTGAGCATTTACAGCTGTTATGCTGCCGAAATTTTGCTAGAAATTCTAATGCCTTTGCATTATGATTGTGCTTTCAGATGGCCACTCGCGACCTCAATCAAGTGGTTCGCCTGACTCGATGTCTAGATGTACCCGGCCATACTGCCAAGTTGGTCAGGGTAATGACTGAGGCTGGATACCGCTGGTATCCCGAGTACACGGTCGAAGAGCAATTCCGAGATTTTAATCAAAGCCAGTATCTCTGCACTGTCAGGATATTTCCATCTTATCCTGGATCCACCGAGCCTCTTCACTGCTCCTATGGACTCGGGGTTACTATTGAGATGGCTGTGCAGGATGCCGCCTACTCTATGATGACCATTATGCGAGTCAGATCTGGTTTATTTCGGGACTCTGATTTCCGGTATATGCCAGGATCACTTCCGGGAGCACAAGGGTATCTCCAGGCTATTTATGCTGACCCCACTCAGGAGGATTCACGGACTCGCACCACTGCTGAGATGCTCGAGGATAAGGACCGTGAAAATCGGGCCTTGAGGTTAGAGCTCTTCAATACCCGTGCTGACCACTGGGCCACATTGACTCGGTTCGCACCGGCGGTGCAAGCTGGATATTCAGATATGCGCGATCTCTATCCTGTGAGATCTGCTCTGCCAGACGTGATGGGTTGGCGTGATGTAGGAGGCATCACCCCACCTCGCGGTCCCCGCAGGCCACCGTCTGTTGGTCCAAGGCCTCATCCTAGCCCCTATGGTCCACAAGCTCCGCGAGACCGTCTGTTTCCGGATGATCATGTTGAACTTCCAAGCTATGGAGGCGACTTCTACGAGGACTACTACGGATCGGTCTAAGTTAGTGGTAGTATCACTAGTTTGCACTAGCTGTGTCTTCTATCGTCCCGCGTGACTCGTGGGATATGACCTAGTTTGTACTCTTTCCGGAGGTGTAGAAAAATAATGTATAGGAGCTTGGGATGCCTCCGATGAGATGTAATCCTCTTTTCACCGTATTAGTACTTTGTTTGGTCTTGTACTAAACCCTGTATGGTGTGTATGACGATGGAATAAAAGAAGCAGTTACTGTATCTACCATGTCATACGGATGATCATCTTGCATTCCGAGTTATTCCTTACATTATGTATCCTATGTCGGAATTTTATCATCCTGACTAAATCATTGTCTTGTTTACCTAGGATGGTCAACACGCGCACTAACCCTGCTCCTCAAGAGCAGGCCGAAGGCAGTGAAGTCAGGGATACAAATCTGCCTCATCCTCCTTCACTAGCCGAGGTTATGATGGAAGCTGAGAGAAACAAGCGGGAGACCAACCGTTTGTTGGAGCGTATTGAACAGAACACAGCACACCATCAGAGGACTAACGTGGTGTCACTCAGTGATTTTATCAAATTACATCCACCCACGTTCCACCACTCCGTCGAGCCTCTCGACGCTGATGACTGGCTTCGCAGTATCTCTCACAAACTGCGTTCCGCGCTGGTAGCGGAGGCTGACAAGGTCACCTTTGCTGCATATCATCTTGAAGGCCCCGCCAGTCTATGGTGGGAGAATTATGGAGCTATGCGCCCAGCGGGCCATGTCACTACTTGGGCTGAGTTCAGCGAGGCTTTCCGTGAACATCACATTCCGGAGGGTCTCATGGACCGTAAACGTGAGGAATTCTGCAATTTCACCCAGGGCCGACTTTCTGTGGATGTTTATAGCAGGGAGTTTGGTAATCTCGCACGATATGCAACCGAGGAAGTTTCTACTGACGCCAAGAAGCAAGCAAGGTTCCGTAAGGGACTTAGTCCTGAGCTTCGCCGCGACCTCCGTCTGCATGAGTGCACATCTTTTCAGAAACTTGTCAATAAAGCCATCAGTGCTGAAACTGGTCAGACTGACTATGACGCAACACGCAAGCATGGCCGCGACATGGGTTCTTCATCTGGTGCTGGTCCTCAGAAGCGCCGCGTGTGGGTACCCAACACCGCCCTGCCACCCAGGTTCACACCGAGGCCATCTTTCCAGGCGCCTCGCCCTGTTCAACAGTCTGCACCGGCCAAGCCCTATGGGGGTCCAACTAACAATGCTCCTCCACGTACCAGTTCCGTGACTTGTTTCAAGTGTGGGGAATCTGGTCACTATATGCGTGAGTGTCCCCAGACCAACCCCAATCAATCTGCTAAAGCTGTTGGCTGTGGCAAGCCGACAGGAAAAATATTTCACGCCAGACCGGTCACCGCTTCACGTGGCCATGTCAACTGTATCTCTGCCGAAGAAGCTCAAGAGGATCCCAACGTCGTTCTCGGTACGCTTCTTGTTAATTGCCACCCGGCATCTGTTCTTTTCGATACAGGAGCCTCTCATTCTTTTATATCCGAAAATTATGCTCGTTTGCATAACGTTGCATTCTGTGACATGCCATCTACTATGGAAATTTCTACCCCTGGGTCTAGATGGCAGACCTCTAGGGTAAGTTATGGAAATGAAATCCAAGTCGACAGACTTGTTTTTCTCGCGTCTTTGATAGCCCTTAAATCTTCAGATATTAATATCATTTTGGGTATGGACTGGATGTCAGCTCATCAAGCCAAAATTGATTGCTTCTCTAGGACTGTTCAACTCACCCATCCTTCGGGGAAGATAGTCAATGTTTTGACCCGAATAGCCAAGCGACAATTATATTCTCTTAACGCCAGCCCTTTGCCAGACCTTGAGGACATTCCGGTAGTCCGTGACTTCCCGGATGTCTTTCCAGAGGAATTGCCAGGTGTTCCACCTGACAGGGATGTTGAGTTCGTAATCGACCTCATCCCCGGAACCGTTCCGATTGCTAGAAGACCTTATAAGATGGCACCACTAGAACTAGCCGAGCTTAAGAAACAACTCGATGAATCCTTGAAAAAGGGTTTCATCCGCCCTAGTTCATCTCCGTGGGCTTGCCCCGTCCTATTCGTCAAGAAGAAGGATGGTACGGACCGGATGGTTGTAGACTACCGACCTGTCAATTTGGTCACAATCAAGAACAAATATCCACTTCCCAGGATCAACGATCTGTATGATCAGCTCGCTGGATCCTCAGTCTTCTCCAAGATGGATTTGAGGTTGGGCTACCATCAAATCAAAATCAGAAACGGGGACATTCCAAAAACGGCCTTTGTTACTCGTTATGGCCAATACGAGTACACCGTCATGTCCTTCGGTCTAACCAACGCTCCAGCCACCTTTTCTCGGTTAATGAACTCAATCTTCATGGAGTATCTGGATAAATTCGTCGTAGTTTATCTCGATGATATACTCATCTACTCCAAGAACGAGGAAGAACATGCCGAACATCTAAGGCTAGTGTTGAAGAAACTTCGAGAGCATCGCCTTTATGCCAAATTTTCTAAATGTGAATTCTGGTTGTCAGAAGTGACCTATCTGGGTCATGTAATATCTGGTAAAGGTATTGCTGTTAATCCTGAGCAAGTTCAAGCCGTCCTTAATTGGACTCCACCTGAATCGGTCAAGCAAGTTCGGAGTTTTCTAGGCTTAGCGAGCTATTGTCGTCGCTTTGTCGAGAACTTCTCCAAAGTTGCTAAACCTCTAACCGAACTCCTCAAGAAAGATAAGAAGTTCGAATGGACTCCACAATGTGAGCACAGCTTTCAGGAACTGAAAAGACGCCTGACCTCTGCTCCCGTACTGGTACCGCCAGACTTTTCCAAGGACTTTGTTATCTACTGCGACGCCTCGCGACAAGGACTAGGTTGCATTCTTATGCAAGATCGACACGTAATTGCTTACGCTTCACGGAAATTGCACCCACATGAGGAGAATTATCCTACTCATGATCTAGAGCTTGCAGCCGTAGTCTATGCACTTAAGACCTGGCGACATTACCTCCTCGGTAATCGTTGCGAAATATTCACTGATCACCAAAGTCTGAAGTATATTTTCACCCAACCGGATTTGAATCTCCGGCAGAGACGTTGGGTTGAATTGATCACAGACTTCGACTTAGGAATAACTTACACCCCAGGGAAAGCCAACGTCATGGCTGATGCGCTAAGTCGTAAATCTTATTGTAACAACCTGATGTTACAACAAAGTCAACCGCTCCTCCATGAGGAATTTCGGAAGCTTAACCTTCACATTGTACCTCAAGGTTTTCTTTCCACCTTGGTGGCAAAACCTACTCTTACGGATCAAATCATCGCTGCCCAAAGGCGAGATAAGGGAATATCTAAACTCAAAGAGAACATTGCTAGCGGAGGTGCTAGTTGTTTCTCCACAAATGATCATGGTGTTGTGTACTTTGAGAACCGTCTAGTGGTTCCCAAGAACCAGCATCTACGGCAATTGATCCTTAAAGAAGCTCATGAATCTCCTCTCACCATTCATCCCGGTAGTACTAAGATGTATCAGGACCTACGCCAGAGGTTCTGGTGGACTAGGATGAAGAGAGAAATTGCTCAGTTTATTGCTAATTGCGACGTCTGTCGTCGTGTAAAAGCAGAGCACCAACGGCCTGCTGGCACCCTTCAACCCTTAGCTATTCCTGAATGGAAATGGGATAAAATTGGTATGGATTTCATTACCGGTTTTCCCAGGACCAAGAGAGGGAATAATGCTATTTTCGTCGTGGTCGATCGTCTTTCCAAAGTAGCTCATTTCTTGCCTGTTCGTGAGAATATAACCGCTAGTCAGCTGGCAGACTTATACATCTCCCGAATAGTGTCCCTCCATGGTGTCCCTTTGGAAATCAACTCGGATCGAGGAAGTCTTTTCACCTCTCGATTTTGGGAAAGTTTCCAAAATGCTATGGGGACTCGTCTCTCCTTTAGCACCGCCTTCCACCCTCAGTCGAGTGGTCAAGTGGAACGCGTCAACCAAATTCTAGAAGACATGCTTCGAGCCTCTGTTATCTCATTCGGAATGGACTGGGAGAAGTGCCTTCCATTTGCCGAATTCGCTTACAACAACAGCTATCAATCTAGCTTGGGTAAAGCCCCTTTTGAAGTTCTCTATGGACGACGGTGTCGAACACCCCTTAACTGGTCAGAGACCGGGGAAAGACAATTCTTTGGCCCGGATATGATTCAGGAAGCAGAAGAACAAGTTCGCATCGTTCGTGAAAAGTTGAAAACAGCCCAATCTCGTCAAAAGAGTCAATATGACCGAAAACATAAGGCTATGACTTTCGAGGTTGACGAGAAGGCTTATCTTCGGGTCACCCCTCTGAA
>NC_057801.1:459552871-459560194 GCF_018294505.1 Triticum aestivum
ACCCCCTCTTCCTCCCCACCGCTCCACGGTCCTCCATAAGCCCTGCATCGCCGCCACGTCGCCGTTCCCCTCTTCGGGCTCCGACCATCGTCGCCGTCGAATTCGTCGTCTCCAGCGCGTCCCCGAGCCCGCTAACCATCCCTGCAGCTCCGCGGTGAGCCCCCGGATCGTTTCCCCCTTCTCCCCTGGTCTCTCCTGACCTCTAGGCCCTAGCCCCACCTTGGCCGAGAGCTCCACGCCGCCGGCGATGTCGCCGTCGTGGCCACGGTCACCGTAGCACCCAACCGAGCACACTATCGTGCTCCACACCTCACTAGGATCACGCAGCACACACTAACGCCTCCCCAAACCCCCTGCAACATCGATCCCGACCGCACCCGAACTCCGGCGGCCGCAGCCGAGCTCGCCGCCGTCGACTCCAGCCACCCCAGGCCCAGCCACGGCCACCGTTCGACGCGCGGGAGCAAGAGCTTTCCAACGAGCCCAAGCACGGCCTCGCCCGTGCCCTGTAGCGCGATCCCGCGTCGCGCCGCCGTCTCGGGCCTCGCCGGCGTCACGTCGCCGGTGGGTTTGACCCACTTTGACCACGGCAGGACACCCCCTGAGTCCCTGACAGGTGGGCCCAGCCCTGTAGCTAATTAGGATTAGTGCTAACCACTGTTAGTTAACCCCCTGACACTGACCAGTGGGCCCCAGCGCCACTAATCCCTAATTAGGATTAATTTAAACCTGTTAAACCCCCCTGTCACTGACATGTGGCCCCCACACGTCAGGTTTGACCCCAGACAGCCGCAGTTGACCACTGACGTCATGCTGACGTCATGCTGGCGCAATAATTATAATTTCTGGATTTAATTTAAATCAGGAAATTCCAGAATATTATTTAAACTTCAAAAATTCATAACTTTTATTCTGTAACTCCAAATTGGACAAATTATATATGAAAAATGATCAGAAAAATCCAATCTATCCATCTGTACTATTTTCATGCATGACCAAACAAATTAAATTGATGTTTCAAGCAGAACAAGGAAAAGCACTTTAAAGAGGCCATGTTTGAGTTTGAAATTTGAATCTTTGGTTCAAATTTGTTCAAACCCTTCTGGTTTTAGTTGCATTAGCCCAACACACTCATATTGCCATGTTTCATGCATGCATCATATTGTTGCACATTGTTTGGTGATGCTTGTGTATCGATGTCCTTTGCGACAGGTTCTGCCCCCGAGGAGTACCGTGATTACCCTAACGAAGAACCGTATCAGTGCATCGAACCATCAGGCAAGCAACCAACCATTTGATCATATCGATACAATCCCATGTTCTCGCTCCTGCTCTTTTTTACTGCACTAAGACAACGCGTTTCAAACTGCTGTGTGCTATGGTAGTTGAACCCATTTCCTCTGCATGACCTGTCATTGCCACAGTAACTAGATGAAACCCACTAGCATGTGTAGGAGTTGATTGAGCCATGTGTATGTGTTGTTCCTACCTTGCTATGCCTGCTATGCTTAGAGTCGTGTCAGGTCTGGTTCATCTGGGTGATGGGCTAGAGTGAAATGTTAATGTCGGTAATGAGAGTGGTGTGGTGAACACGATTTGGTAAAGGTATCGATGAGAGCCCATGTAGGAGTACATGGTGGGTTGTTTCATTGAAGCCGACCTTAAGCACTGAGATCTGTATATGTGATTTAAGATACAGCTACTACCATGCATTGGGCCCTGAAATATGACCCCGCTCGACTTCTTATTCACCCTAGCTCTCTGTCCAGGAGTTGCAAGTAGCTTCTGGTGTTTGTAGCCTACTGGAGGCCGTGGACAGCGCTGACCGTAGGGGTGGGCTGTGATGCGGTAGGTACGTGGCCGGGTGTACCGAATACCCGTTAGGTATCTCGGGAACCTTGTTCACATCGTTCGGGGCCGTATGGGAAACCTCGGCCGGACTCCCTGCGGATGGAACCTGAATAGGCGATAAACCTGGACTAGAGGCTTAAGTGTTTAGGTAGGTCGTGGTCTACACCCACGTCGGCTTTCGTTTGAAGTCTGCCGAGCACATGTCGTGTGTAGACGCTAAGTGGTGGAAACATGTATGAAGAAGTACACCCCTGCAGGGTTATCATAATCTATTCGAATAGCCGCGTCCGCGGTAAAGGACTACTTGGTTGCCGATACAGTTCATAGGCAAGTAAATGGAAACTACTAAAAGCCTCAAGATAAGTGTGAGTGCCGAGGATGGCTCTTCCGTAGGAAGACGGAGGTGGATCCTCGGTAGTGTATTGAAGTGGTGAGTAGTGGACTCGTGTGCGCAAAACCATTTCAAGTTGGAGTATCGTAGGATAGTCTAGCCAAGAGTCAAAGCTGGCTTGCTGCAATAACTCCACCAACCCTTCTTGATAATATGCATGTATGTAGGATCTGACGTAAGTCTTGCTGAGTACCTTTGTACTCATGTTGCTATAATCTACATTTTTACAGAAGACGCTGCAACCCCTTCTGATGGGTTCTATGTAGACGTTGACATCAACGAGTAGGCTAAGGACCCAGGTGGTGACCCTGAGCTTGTGATGGACCACGTAGTATAGCTAGGCTTTCCAAGCCTCTTTTATTTTACTAGTTGTCTGTACTCAGACAATGTACTTCCGCTGCTGGTTTGTATGACTGTATGACTTGTATGTTGGGTCGTGAGACCCGTACCTTTGTGTATGATATGTATGGCTCCCTGGGCCTTAAATAAAGTACTTGTGTCGTAGAGTCATGTTGTGATGCTTCGTTGTATTTGCACATATCGAGCATATTGTGTGTATGATTGAAATGCTTGGTATGTGTGGGATCTGACTATCTAGTTGTTTATCTTTAGTAGCCTCTCTTACCGGGAAATGTCTCCAAGTGTTACCGCTGAGCCATGGTAGCTTGCTACTGCTCTGGAACACTTAGGCTGGCCGGCATGTGTCCTTGTTTGTTCCTATATCTGTCCCTTCGGGGAAATGTCACGCTTTGAGTACCGGAGTCCTGTTAGCCCGCTACAGCCCGGTTTACCGGAGCCCTGCTAGCCCAGTGCTACAGCCCGGACCCATTTGCTGATGACCGACACGTTCGGAGCTGGGTCATGGATGCCTGTCCCTATAAGTCTGTGCCACTTTGGGTTTACGACTAGTCATGTCAGCCCGGGCTCCTTATCATATGGATGCTAGCGACACTATCATATACGTGAGCCAAAAGGCGCAAACGGTCCCGGGCAAAGGTAAGGCGACTCCCGTGGGAATACCGTGCGTGAGGCCGCAAAGTGATATGAGGTGTTACCGGCTAGATCGATGTGACATCGAGTCGGGGTCCTGACATATATGATGCCTGGCTAAAGAAGATGGCATTGCATAATTCCCATATACTCCCTCCGTTCCTAAATATTTGTCTTTTTAGAGATTTCAAATGGACTACCACATACGGATGTATATAGACATATTTTAGAGTGTAGACTCACTCATTTCATTCCGTATGTAGTCACTTGTTGAAATCTCTAAAAAGATAAATATTTAGGAATGGTGGGAGTATGATATAGAAACCAAACAGGTGGCATTCACACAAAGCAGATCTAAACTAAGTTGATGACATATAAGATGTATAATGTAAGCAATGCAAGGCGCCATATGCATGATATGACCAACATCAGCATGCCAGGTTAGAGCAAACACCTCAGGTGGTAAACAGGCATGGTCGGCTCCTTCTGAATCTCCATTTGAACAGTTATCTTCCTTTGTAATACAATCTGGAAATGCAGGAGAGGGGGGGGGCACTTCGCCCACCATGGAGTAGCGTCTGCATGACATTATATTCGCACGCAACGGTCTTCTCTTTTTCTCTACATGTTCAGTACGATTGTGTACAATATCTGACATGCATAATAAAAAAATAGTTAGATTTTGTAAGGCCTAAGGGGTGCATGCAAAAATCAAGACTGATGGTAGCAAACGAGTGGATGGATCCAAAACTAATGATAGCAGGTAGATTATAGCTTCAGTTTAAAAAGATAGACAATGGATCATCTATTGTTTGTTGCCCACCAAACATGAACCACATAGAAGACCCCAGATGAACCAGATAGTAGACAGATACTATTTGTTGCTGGCCCGATATGAGACCCATGGGCAATTCAAAACTCAAGATTGAACAATAAAGTAGCAGGTAATAATAACCGATGTATAATGTAAGCAAACACGAAAGACTGCGACCTCTCTTCCGGAACTGTCTAGTCCTCAGGTTCATCTGCTTAGTCGATGATGGTAATGCAGTTGGCGTGGCTGCCGGCAACAGAGAAGATGATCTGAGGCGGCGAAAGAAAGTCTGCAAGGGGGATCTCTGCTGCAGTGAACACTTCTGTCGATGGTGCACCTCGGGTGGGGTGGATGACGGCACGACAGGAGCAGGACATAACACACAGAGTTTTTCTTTGACGCCAATCTGAAAGTGAAGTAAATCTGTAAGGGCTCCTTAGAATTGGAGGATTCTATAAACACAGGGATAGGAAAAACACAGGAATAGGATAGGAATGCACGTGCGAAATAGAGCATTTGGAAACATAGGATTTCAGTCAACCTGGGTGTTTGGCTCACATGAATTGGAAGAACAGAGGAATGGAGAAACAAAGTGATGCGGTGAGTGTACAACCTCTTTGGCATAGCCTTGTGGACCTCAGCATCATTGGGTTGGACGTGGAGAATGGTGATGATGCTGGTGTGACTGTCGAAGGCGGGGAAGAAGATCTGAGGCCTCTGCAAACGGCGTCGAGGGTACTGCTCTGTTGTGATGGACGGTTTCGTCGTTGGAGCAGCTCCGCTAAGGTGTACGGCGACGAGGCTGAAGCATGACAAGACAGACAGCTTTAATCAGAAGTGGGACCCTAATATCATCTGCAATAGATGATGTAAAATACATCACCAAAAAGTGCTAGATGTAAAACGCATCAGCCGCGCCACAGCCGCTCTGACAGATGCTGTAAGTACTGTTCACTCTGAACTTAACTGAAGAAAATGAACTTCACAGTCGAAACTGAATTTTACTATCAAAACTGATTGAACTAGTAACAGAGCATTGCAATAGATGTTTAGGGCGTTCGAGCACTAGTAGCAGAGGAGCAGTGATCTAAATCAGCAGACGCTCGAGCAGGGAACGCACTAGCAGAGAGCAAGTTGTGCAGTAGCACCGCGAGCGAGTGCTAAAGCAGCAACTCCTGTAGCTGTCGGAGGTCGTGCAGCAGCAACAGCGCAAGCAAGAGCAAGAGCAGAGCAGCAGCACGAACGAAAGCAGGAACAGTGCAGTAGCGCGACCGACAGCAAGAACAGAGCCGCAGCGCGAGCGAGAGCCGGAGCAGCTGCAGCTAGTGCCGTTGTGGAAGTCGCCGCCGAGGAAGCAACGACATGGGGGAGAGACGTCGTGGATGATGTGGCCGGTGACGGCGCCGTCGATGGAGACGACATGTCTGCTCGGTATCGAGCACCGGCAGCCCCGTGAGATTGAATAAAAGATAAAATGCAGCGGTGAGTGCAGAACCTCCTTGGTGGCGCCGAGTTGGCCTTGGCTTCATCGGAGGAATTCGTGAGGGTGTTGCGGTTCCGGTGGGGCAGGTCAAGACGGTGCTGTGGGGATTGAGGTGGCGCGATAGACGAGGCGAACGTCGGGGCAACTCCTTGGAGGTGGAGGACAGGGTGGCTGATCCGGCGGGACGACGAGATTGACAATGGATCCTCATCCGGTGCGGTGGATGAGGGACGGCGAGCTATTGCGGTGGACGACGTAGTCGGGGAAGAATCTCCGGCTGGGCGGCGGTCGGGATGCCGACGGAGGAGCATGGGGTTTCACGGGTTTTGGCGGCCTTGGTGTACGAATGGGGGGGAGGGGGCGAAGGGGGAGGGGGAGACAAGCTTAGGGACGTGCTTGTCCGAAATGTAGGGTAAGTTACCAGCATACCCCCACCGGTTTTGACACCGCGACGTGGAGCTTCATTTCCGGCTGAGGGGTAGAAGGGGGATTTCGCGTGTCTGGGCTGCGGGAGCGATTTCGGATGAGGAGGGAGTTCTCGCGCGCGTCCAAATTTCAGGATAACAAGGTGCGGCGCGGGTTGAAGAAGCGGGAGTTTCAAAGCAGGTGAGACAAAAAATACTCCAGCTTGAAAATTACGGGATAACAAGGTGTGGATTCCTTGTTTGGCAGAACAAACTTAACGTGTACAAAAATAATCATACAAGACACAAGAGAGTCATGTCCCCTTTTACTATATTGCTATAGATGCCATTGAAAAAACTACAAGAAAAATGTAAAAAAAAATCGGGAGAACATGCTTACCCTGCATAGTACCAAATCGATTCGCACTTCCCTCAACAAAAACAAAAAACAAATCAATTCCCACCAAAGAAAGAGTAATGTCCCTTTTTATATGATTACAGATGCCATGATCTCGAATTTCAATTTTTGAATCCATGTTATGTTGAATTCGAATATATCATTAGGTGACCTTGTGGTTTATAATTGATGTAGTCATACATTTTGATCTTCCATCATATATGAACATTTTACTCCACCATGTGAACATATATATTGTCGTCTACCATATGGACTAAATTTGAATCAATTTTCCTTATTTGAATACAATTGTTGTCAAGTTATACAATAATTTAAATATTATCTTGATAACAAAAAGACATGCATATAGCAGTAATCATATTTCACTATGAACTACATGTACCATATGCTCTCCAATTCAAATATCTGTATCCATTTTATGTTGAATTCAAATCATAGTACATTACTGGTCTAGGTAGCGAGATGTCGGGATAATCTAAACCATGTTTTCATACGTATAATTTTTGGCTGAATTGGGACAAGTTTTGGTATAACCCTCTTGCAAAACCAAAGATTCTCTCAACAAGCCTCGTGGTTCCGAGAGGGAACGTGTCACCTTTGTGTGCGAAACGATATATGTTGCCCCCCTGATTTTATTTACACAGGCAACATAGAACTATATGAGTGCCGTGTTAAATTTTGGAATTATTTCGGGTTCATTTGGCCTTTTTATACATTAATTGAGTTTCTGGACTTTTAATGTGCATAATCTAAATATGAATTGCATGCACATGTTCCGGTGCACCAAAGTGGGTTGAAAAATCACATGTGTGTCCCTGGTTGAATTTCTAGGTCCCATGGAAGAAATGAGAATGAAATTCAAACATCTGGGTGTCTTGACTCTGCCGAGAACATCGAGAAACTTAGATTTTAAATTCATGTAATGAAACTTGGCATGGTGTCATGTCATGGCACTAACATGTTGTGGTAAAA